>NW_026128319.1:74939-113642 GCF_022985175.1 Labeo rohita
GTGTTGTTTCATTAGATATTTTATTTTAAATAAAAGAATACTTGTTTTTGTTCTATAGATCCCTCTAAAGTCCCCAATGGAAATAAATGTTACTACTGTGATGGGAAGACCTGCTCAAACATATTGAGCTGTACAGGGAGTGAAGACCGCTGCTTTACAGCAACAGGTGAGAATCTGGAAGAAGAAAGAAGACGACTTTTTTTTTTTTTTTGGCTTTAATCTCTCTTATGTTAAGACATTTAATACATATCATATACACCAGTAAACTCAACCTGTGTTTTCTTTCTTTTCATCAGAGACTGCTGGAGGCCTGACAGCAGTTGTAAAAGGCTGTGTCTCTAAATCTATTTGTGAGGCTGGAAGATCAGTTAGAAATGTTCAGAGTGCCTCATGCTGTAAGGGGAACCTGTGTAACGGTGCTAAGAGCATCACTCAGAGCTTCCTGTTCCTCTGCTGTTCTCTGCTCTCCTTCATCCTGCTGCACTGAATCCAGCAGCTTTTCTTATTACTGAATTTACTGAATCAGCACTGTGCTGTCTTAAGTGATTGCACTGTATTTTATGTACAATCATTTTTATTGTTAACTATTTTAATTCATTTTAAATAAAAAATTTAAATGTTCTTAAATTCCTTGTTTGTATTGTTGTGATTTTTTCATGATTATTTTAATTCATTTTATGTACAGCACTTTGAATTACCATTGTGCATGAAATGTGCTTTATAAACAAACTTGCCTTTCTGTAAAGAAAACCAAAACATATACAGCAATATTCCTAATAAATGATTAATTCATCATTGTGTTCAGAATTCTTCAAATAGTTTGTATTAAAATATTTGCATTTCCTCTATCAGGATTTTTCATTTTCACAGTTACAGATACAAAAATACAAAGTGTAACTGTACTACATCACATTGTGCTGGACAAAGTACTGATCACAATTTGATTTATATCTTGAATTTGTTTCAATATCAGTTAATTTTTCAGGTAAATGTCAGTACACTTTACTATCAACTATCAACTTGCATGATACTTATGGATACATTGAAGAGATTTTACTTTTCACACTTGTCTTAGTTGCTACATGTGCATGTTATCAATCCAATATCCAGTTAGGTCACATTGTACCTATTATAAACATCATGGCTTGATTATTACATTAATTTTTCCTTAGGCATTTTTACATAAACTTGCATTTGACTGTCAGATGCAAAGGTTTACACTGTAAAGATGTACAATTAAATATATTTTGTCAAGCCCTACCCATATTTGACCTGAGCAAATAAGCCATAGCAGCTACTTCAAGTATCTGAAAAAGTGAATGTGATCTTCAGGTAATTGGTAATAGGGGAAATGCTGAACATGAGTTTGTGGTTAAAGACAAAAAAAACCTGAAAATCGGAATGATCACAGAATCATAATGTTTTGGTGAACTACCCCTTTAAGAAGCCTTGTTGCAAAAATAGATTTAACTGTCAACTGGTTGGCTTAAGCAGACTTAAACACTCCTAGCAAAAATGCACACCAAGGAGGATAACTATAAATATAACTTTATCTTTATACAGCCAGGTGAGGAAAAACTGTAACTGTCAGACTAATGTTTCAATCATTTTGTTTTTATACATTTTAGTAAATAAGATCCAGGTAATCAATAATAATAATGACTTGAACAACCATAAACAGACTTAAAAACGCAGTTCTAAAAATCATTCTCAGTATCTAAAGAATGGCAGAGTTCACACTGCAGCTATTACGATACACCCTTGGTTATCTTTATAGCCTGTCTTTACAGCTTCTGTTCTTGGTGTAAACGTGCCTTAAGTTTCCATTTCCTGAAATATCTACTTGTTTCATTTCTTTCATTTTAACTTTCATTTTCAAGACAATTCCCTTTGATAATCTATAAAAGAAACACTACAACAGGCACGTTATTTCATTCACCTGACAAGATCAAAGCAATTCACTACTTTTCTCCTGTTTATTCTTTTCACTGCAGGTACAAAGACAAATGTGACCACTGACCACCAAACCAGTCATAAGTGACAATTTTCTGAAATTGAGATTTATACATCATCTGAAAGCTGAATAAATAAGCTTTTTATTAATGTAATATTTCGCCGAGATGCAAAGGTATAGGCTGAGGTATATATATCGAGATATATATATATATATATATATATATATATATATATATATTGTCACGGGGGCGGAGCAAAGCGACAGACACAACGTCAGGCCTCGGGGAGGCTTTTATTAAACAATAAAACAAAGTGTCCAAAAAAGGGGGAAAAAGTGTCCAAAACAAAAGGGGATCTGGTGTCCTCGAAGTGACGGGGTTCCGTGAAGGAGGGGTAGTGTTCCAAAAGGGAAGGGTCCAGGTAAGGGGCGGAGTCCGGCGGCCGCACGCGCTCCCCGCTCAGGTCCGGGGTGCGAGGGGCGGCGGCTTCTCTAGCGACATCGTCCTCCTCCACCTACGCGGCGCTTCTGGGGGATAACACGGCCCGGCATCCTGGCCCGTCAGCCGTTACGGGTGCGGTCCTCATCCGGACCCGCGGGGTCCGGCAACTCGTCCTGCGGCGCTGGTTCCCTCTTCACCCCTTCCTGGACCCACGAGGACACCAGCGTGCATGCACGGGGAAGAGACCGGTCTCCTGAGGAGAGGCGCGCTCGGCATTTTAACAGCGGCGGTGATGAGGCTTCATTCACATCAGGTGTGCCTCATCACACGCCGCCAGACCTGGATGTTTCGGCGCCCCTCCTCCTCCCACACGCCCACTCCCGTCGGGAGCCTGGTGAAGGGCGGCGATTACCGACGGGGTGCAGCTGACAATAAGGGGGGGAGGCAGTCGACTCGTCACAATATATATATATATATATATATATATATATATATATATATAGAGCAATTTGCCTTTAAAGTTGTCCAAATGAAGTTCTTAGCAATGCATATTACTAATCAGAAATTAAGTTTTGATACATTTACGGCAGGAAATTTACAAAATATCCCAATGATTTTTGGCATAAAAGATAAACTGATCATTTTGACCCATACAATGTATTTTTGGCCATTGCTACAAATATACACATGCTACTTAGGACTGGGTTTGTGGTCCACGGTCACAAATAGTGTTTGAATTGTTGTCTTTTTATTACTAAACTGATATTTATTACTATACTGATGGGTTTTTGTGGAGAAAACCAGTTGACATCACAGTGGAGTTTTCAAGTGCTAAAGTTTATCAATGGCAACTTACACTGGTATGCGTTTAGCATATTTAACAGCAGGTGGAAGCATAACATTTGTACACCTACTGTAGATCTTTGCACTTGCTGACATCAGAACACCTACTGCACAGCTCAATAGTTGTAAGTTTCGTAATTGCGCCATTGCTTCATTTTCTTTTACACCACTGTAAAAATGCAAAAGCATGTGAACACCTGAACATCACACTCATTTGATCCTGCCGAACTTTTATTTTCTAAATTAATACAATGCCACAAGCGTTTTAGGTACAAAACCTAAAACAGGCGTGATATAGATAAAATGAACATAAAAATGATATAGGCCTATTATTGAACAAGAACACGACAATCCAACATCCCAGCAAATGATTTTCTATAAGACATTAATTTTGTATTTAAGCAAAGAATACTGAGAAAACCACTCCTGCTTTGTATCGCCCCAAATTTTGTAATCAAGTAAATTTAATGCTACTTCCTACAAATCCGTTTGATTTTACATTTTATATTTTTAGATAGATCTGTGTTGTAAAAAAAATAATATCTATGAAAAAATAAAATAATAATAATAATAAAATAGCACTTGTGATGTACAACACATAAATAAATATTTTAAATATGATTCTTTTTTGTTTATCTTGATATGCAGTTTCTACAAAAACTAGATTGGGCACATTTCATCACACTATTTAAATTAAATCTAAATATTGAAAGGAAATAAAAAGTGTGGTAAGCAACAACATGTTATCAATCTAATATCCAGTGTGTGTTTTATGTATGCCATATTGCTGAACTTCACCCATTTTAATCCTGTCACTGAACACTACAGTATATTGGTCAGTATACTTGGCCTGATTTCTCAATATCTTTCCATCATCACCACCCAACACAGGCCGTACCTTAAGCATTCTTATGCTGACCAAAGCCTAACTGTCAGGTCTAAAGGTTTCCAATATTATTTAATTTATGTTAATTAAATTTCTTTTGTCATGTTCTCTTACTCATCTTTTGACTCATCTCTTCCAGGCTGATTTTTGATGAATAATAAAGTAATTACAATACTGATCTTAATCCAAAACATAAACTAATGGATAAGAGCATGTGCTTTAACAGATAGCGCAAATGAACATTCATGTACCCACCCTCATGTTGAGTCAAACCTGGCTGTCTTCTTTCTGGTGCAAACGAAAAGAGCATCTGTTAAAAAAGAAATGGTCATTTTAGCAAGGTTTTGCATGATGCACTGTAAATTCTGTTTTGTTTTGTTTTTTGTTTTTTCTGGTGCATATTTTTCTGATATACAGTATTTTCCATTGTATTAATGAGGTGAAAAAAAACAAGGATACTGCATGTATACTGATGAATTTTCAAAGAATTTGAAATGACTGGGAAAAGGTTGGGAAACACTGGTTTAGACACATTGTGAGGGACATGTGCTGGGTATCGATCACAATTTGATCCATATATTAACTTGAATCACTCTAATATCAATTAATTTATATATATTTAATGTAAATGTCAGTTATTCTTAAGGATAAAATGGTCTTTCAGCTAATGCTGTAAACCTGAAACCCTCATACATTACTACACATAACTTTCATTACTATAATACACTTTTTAAAGGTTAAAATTAACTGGAGATCACAAATGTGAATTTTAATTGTCATTTCTTTTTAGATAAAATAATCAACTTCTGCATCATTTTGCATTTAAATTTTTTCTCACTACATATGAAAAAAAGTTTTACTTCTGGTTCTCTGCCCTCTGTGGCTATTATCTACAATTTAAAAAAAAAATGTGAATATATGAAAGAGATTTTATTTTTCACACTCGTTTCAGTTCCTACATGTGATCAATCCATTATCCAGTTACAGTAGGTCACATCGTACCTATTTTAATGATCCTGGCTTGAGTATTCATTGTGTTTCCCTCATCACCCAGGCTGATCAGGCATTTTGTGTAAACTTGAATTTGGCTGTCAGGTGCAAAGGTTTATATTGTACAATTAAATATTTCATCAAGCCTTACCCAGAACTGACCTGAGTAAGGCCATTTAGCAGCTAGGCCTACTTCAAGCAGCTGAAAAAAGCGAATGTGATCTTCACGTTATTGGGAATAGGAAGGTTAGGAATGCCAAAAATGAGTTTGTGGTTAAACAGATAGTTCACTCAAAATCGTAATGATCACAGAATCATAATTTTTTGGTGAATTACCCTTTTAATAAGCCTAGTCATAAACATTTATTTAATTGTTAACTGGTTGGCTTAAGCAAACCTAAACAATCCTAACAAAAATACACACAATAACTATAAAGATAACGATATAAAAGATCATAAAAATAAAAAATCATTCTCAGTATTAAAGAACAGCAGAATCTACACCGCAACTATCGAGATCCCTTTCAGAATGATTCTTTTCCAGCTGATGAAAGATAAAAACATTGACACGCAATCATAATCAATCCTGCTATCATGAGATCGAGAATTTGCAGCGGCTGACGAGTATGTGCTTGAAATAAACAGATGATATCATCTGCTGGTTGTGGACGCTAGTTATCTTTAGTTAGCTTATCTTTATAGTTACCAATCTTGGTGTGAACGGGCCTTAAGTTTTAATGTCCTGAAATATCAGCTTGTTTATTTTCTTTCTGTTAAACTTTCATTTCCTTCTAAAGACCATCCCTTCTGATCATTTATAAAATAAACTGACATGTTATTTCATTCACCTCAAAAAGTTAAATCAATTCACTGTTTTTCTTCTGTTCATTTTTTTCACTGCAGGGACAATGACAAACAGTGTTTGGATTGTTGTCTTTTATGACTATAAAACTGATATTACTATACTGATGGGTTCTTGTGGGGAAAAACAGCTGACATACCAGTGGAATTTTCAGGAGCCAAAGTTTATCAGTGGCAACATACATTGCTATATGCAGTATGATGTATTGAAATTTACTGTTATATATGAAAACTGCATTTAGCTTTACCTGACAGCAGGTGGAAGCATAACATTTGTACACCTACTGTAGATCTTTGCACTTGCTGACATCAAAACACCTACTGCACAGCTCAATAGTTTTAAGTTTCCACAAGAGGGCGCTGCTGGTGATAATACAGGTTTTTTTCACTTGCTAACATCCTTTTGTCCAATCACTTGTCACATTTTCAAAACTCTAAACACAATTAGCACAACATCTGTCTGTTGTGACCATACCATTAACACAACTTAAAATGCTTACATTTTCCGTCCATACAAGCTTACCCAAAACCAAAATCATGGATCTTTTTATTCTTATTTACAAATGCTTAAACAGCATGTCAGAAATGAAGACCTAATGTCCCAAACCTTAAATATAGTATAAAGCTTCTACTTCTGCAACAACAACAGTTCAAAAGTATTGAAAAAAGTCTCTCTATATAAAATACTGTAACAACTGATAAGCACCTGAAAAATATTTAGAAAAGCTGATTTCAATCTCAGTTTGAGGAATAGTCAAGCGTTGAAGCTCTTTCCATTACACCAACAACAGAGTAAAAAAAGACCTCTTTGAATTGGTTTTGTGGATGCAGAACAACACAAAGAATCAGAGAAAGAAAAAAATAATGCCTGGCAGAGGGAGAGGAGTAGTTGGATCAGAAAAACAGGAGAAGAAGCAGGGGAGAAGAGTAAGAATGTGTTGGACTGTGCATTTTTTATTTGTTTTGTTTTGTTTTCCCCCTTACAAATGTGGAACCTATAATAGCTTATTTCTGCCATGGAATATAAAGGGTAAAGGGTAAAGTCTGAATTGCAAGATGTAAACTCACAATTCCAAGGATATAAGTCCGAATTTTGAGATCAATAGGTTACAATTACTGTTTTTATGTGCTGTAACCAATAGCCATGTTTTGTTTGGTTTTTTTATCACTGGCATCAGTTATCATGGGGGCACCATCCACATTAAACCCCCACCCACTGAAAAGCAATTTCAATCAAGGTTCCAATTAAATTTTTGCACAGGGGACCCTAATGAGAATTCATTTAAGATGAGAAAGCTTCTTTTGTTAAAGCTTTTCCAATGAAAACATCAGAATCAGAATTAGCTTTATTTGCCAGGTGTGCGCAAACACACAAGGAATTTGTTGTGGTACATCTAAATGTGTTTGGGTGTTGCTGTGATCAAGTTATGTAATGAGATCATGTGAGATGAATTGTCAGTTTGTACCACGTCGCTCTGCAGAATCACATGCAAGAACACTCTCAGAAAAAAAGGTACAGTTCTGTCGCTGGGGCGGTACCCTATTGTACAAAAGTGAAAAGGTACATCTTTGTAGCTTACCTACCCCTAAATGGTACATATTAGTACATTAAAGGTACATTTTAGTACTTTGAAAGTATATATTTGTACCTTTTCACTTGTGTATATGGAATGATATAAACTGATTCACTGTTTGCTTTGGTGGTTATTTTTTTATTAGGCCTGTACTGAAACATTACTTAAAATAATACACTGATATATCAAAACCATCTTTTTTTGCTTGTTTAAAACAAAACTACTAATTTAACTTTATAAACTTATACCTCAGACCATTTTTTCCGTATTTCTTTGTTATTATCTGTTGTTTGTTATATCATACGTTAGTACTTTTTGCTTTTTATGTTAAAAACTTTAAATACAAACACACATGCATACATGAGTGATAGTAATGATACTAAAGCTTCTAACATCTCAAGTTTGATCCTTCATGATTTCATAGAAAATGAAACTGTGGTTTTTCTTTCTGCAGAACCCAGACAGATATTTAAACGACTTTGGGGGCCAAACAACACTGAACCCCAATGGCTTATTTTGTGTTCTACTAAAGAAAAAACATCAAAAAGATTTGGAATGACATGGGTAAATAAGAATTGTAATTTTTGGGTGAACTGTCCCATTAAAATGGTTTGGGTAAACTGTAATTCCTTATTAAACTTAGCTTCAATTAAATGTAAGCTTCTGAATCCAGAAATGTATTAAACTTCTGTTAAACTTTCATTTGCTTATACTGACCCACACCTTCTAAGCTATAAAATTGCAGCTGAAAGAGGAACGCCATGTCATTAACCTCCTGATTTAATTTCCAAAGGACACACTGTAAAAAAATTATTGCTGTGATTAGTTATCACAAAATAAAAATCAACATTATAATAAGTAATAATATATTGTTTCAACTTTTTTTTTAACATGCTTTACAGTACATTCAAAAAGGAAATAAAATAAATTGTAATTTTATAATATAGCTGCAAGCAGCGATGGGCGGGCCCTCACCACCAGCGCATCCGCAACCCTGGTGCCATCAGAAAAACGGTGCCCGGCGGGCACATGCATTGACAATAACCTTGTGGCAGTTTGGATTGAAGGGTCACAGCAATGAAAGGGTTAAAAGCAAAATGCTTTTAAATCATTCTGATAGACTGAAAATGAGCTAAAAAAAGATTCTTTATCCTATGAGGTCATCTTGTGCTCATACTTGGTATTACAGTCTTCATCTGCCAGTTTACTTCTGTGATATTTTAAATCTTTTTGCAGTCTCTGAAAACATGATAAACATATTTCCTAACAATGACTTGTTTTTCCATATGCAAAAAGTTGTGAAGATTTAGCATAATGCACTGTAAATGCACTCTTTCTCTCTCTCTGTCTCTCTCTGTCACGCACACACATACACAGAAGCTCTCAGGCACAATCCACCCCTCCCCCACACAGAGTTAGAGTGAGAGAGTTAGAGTGAGAGCAGATGTTTAATAGTTTTTTAATTTTCTATTTTTAGTAGAGTATTTTATATCAATGGAACTAAGCATTTCTTACTCAGAATGAGTAGTTCTATGTATCTAAAAATGTGTTTGGTTGCTGCATTTTGAAGTTATGGTTATGTTTTTTACTGCTACTTTGATAAATCACCATAAATCAACCATTCAAGATATCCCAAATCCGCTCACAATTTAACATCTTCAGTATGTTGGCATCATGCTGACAAAGTTTGGTGTAAATTCATTGTTTTTTGTAGGAGTAGTATTCATTCATTCACAGCTATATTTTTCCAAAAATCCACATTCAAATCAAAATAGCAGACTTCCTGTTGGTCGCAGCTAATGGATGTAAATTAGAAAGTTGAAAGTAGAAAGTGATATCAAAGCATTTTTAAAAGAGACACACTTCCTGTTGCCAGTTGGTGGCGCTATAACTTTGACTCCTAATAGTCACATCTATCTGATCGGCATCCTACAACAAACAAACCTCTGAAGTTTCATCAAAATCAGACGATGTATGCAAAAGTTATTAGCCATTTCCTGTTTCACATTTCTCGCCATAAATTCAACGCTTCGCCATGGCCAAACCGTTCGAGATATCAAAAATCCCCTCACAATTTTTCATCCCCAATGTCTTGAGATCAGGTTGACCGAGTTTGGTGGCAATTGGGTAAAAAACCTAGGACTAGTATATCAAATTCCAGAGCATGCGCTTTTTAAACAGCCCTGAATAGCTCACTTCCTGTTGGGATTAGCTCATGACACAGAGTGCGTGAGTTGTTCGGCTCAGTGAGATCTATATGTGTACCGAGTTTCATATGTATATGTGCAAGCATGTGTGGGATATACATCAAGATTTAAAAAGTGTTCCAGGGGGCGCTGTAGAGCCCCTGTGCCACGCCCGGATCCCAGCCTCTGGGACGTCCTAATGGCCGCAGATTCCAATGTGTGTGCCGATTTTCAAGAGTTTTTGAGTATGTTAAGGGCCCCAAAACCCCCCCAAAACCTTGAAAAAAAAAATAATAAATAAATAAATAAGAAGAAGAAGAAGAATCCTTCGAAAAACAATAGGGCTCTCGCCCTTTTAGGGCTCGGGCCCTAAAAATCCTAAGGAAAACAATAGGGCCTTCGCCCTTTTAGGGCTCGGGCCCTAATAATAAAAAATCCTAAGAAAAACAATAGGGCTCTCGCCCCTTTCAGGGCTCGGGCCCTAATTAACTAAATTGTATACAAACACTTACTAACTCCCTGAAAAAGTTAACAGAAACAGAATATGTCTGTCAAAAGTCTCTATACTAGCTTCTCTGTTTATTCCCTTATTTAGAACTGTCTATTTTTTTTTTCAACATTATCACTTACATTTCTGTCAGTACATATGCCAGAACATTTTACTTCTTCTGCTTCTCTGTCCTATTTAACGCCTTTATCTAAAAAAGAGATTTTACTTTTCACGCTTGTTTTAGTTGCTACTTGTGATCAATCCATTATCCAGTTAGGTCACATTGTGCCTATTTGAATCATTTAATGTTTTTGCTAGTTGCAACAATACAGTCTGGGCTGTATTTAAATAAAAATAATATAAACTCATCTATAGGCTATATTTAAGTTAAAACAATAGAAACTAATCTTGGCTTGATTATTCAGTAAATGTCCATCATCATCACCCTGTCATAGGCGTTTTTATATAAACTCGCATTTTACTGTCAGGTGCAAAGGTTTATGTTGTAAAGATGCACAATTAAATATATTTCATCAAGCCTTACCCAGATCTGAACTAAGCGAAGCCATTTAGCAGCCACCTCAAGCAGCTGAAAAAGCAAATGTGATCTTTAGGAAATTGGGAATAGGAAGGTTAAGAATGCCAAATATGAGTTTGTGGTTAAAGAGACCCAAAAACGAAAACGGAAATGTTTTTTTTTTTAAAAAAATGAAATGAATTCACAGTTTTTCTACCGTTCATTCTTTTCACTGCAGGTACAAAGACAAATAGTGTCTGAATTGTTGTCTTTTTATTACTAAACTGACATTCATTACTATTCTGATGAGTCTTGTAGGGAAAAACAGCGGACATTGGAGTGAAGTTTCCAAGTGCTAAAGTTAATCAGTGGCAGCATACATTGATTTGCAGTATGATGGATTGAAATTAACTGTTATATTTGAAAACTGCATTTACCATCATTTAATAGCAGGTGGAAACATAACATTTGTACACATAGCCTATAGATCTTTGCACTTGCTGACATCAAAACACCTACTGCACAACTCAATAATTCTCAAAAAGTCAAGACGCGTGTATTTGCAATAACCCCACTAGAGAGCGCTGCTGGTGCATACAGTCTTCCATGCAACTTGGACGATTTTTTTATTGCACCATCGCATCATTTTCTGTCACAGCATAAAAATGCCCTTTATAGGCAAAATCATGTGAAAACCTAAAGCAGACGAGACATGGATGAACTGAAAATAAAAATGACATAAAGCCAATTTAATGCTACTTCCTACAAAGCCCAAGTGTCCATTTTTTAATAGATCTGTGCTGTAAAAAATGTAATGTATTTTTTTTATTTATTTAAAAAAGCACTTGTTGTGATATACCACATGTAAATAACTAAAATAGGATCACTTTTTGCTTATCTTGATATGCAGGTTCTTCAAAAAATAGATTAGGCACATTTCATCACACTATTTAAATGAAATCTAAATATTCAAAGGAAATAAAAAGCATGGTAAGCAGAAACATTTTATTAATCTAACATTTAGTGTGTGTTATATATATATATATATATATATATATATATGTCATATTGCTGAACTGCACCCATTTTAATCCTGTCACTGAACACTACAGTATATTGATGTGGAAAGAGAATGGAAACCAATACTGGCCTGATTTCTCAATATCTTTCCATCATCACCACCAAACACAGGCCGTACCTTAAGCATTCTTATGTTCACCAAAGTCTAACTGTCAGGTCTAAAGGTTTACAATGTTTTGATGTTCCGTAATTACATTTCTTTTGCCATGTCCTTTTATTCATCTTTGATCTGCACAATTTCCCATCCAGGCTGTTTTTGGTGAATAATTCTCAAGGAATTTAAATACTGATCTTAATCCACAACATAAACAAATGAATTGTGTTTTTACCAGTGTATATTATTCTGATATAGTTTCTGTTGTATTAATGAGGTGAAATATGGATGCTGCATGTATAATGCAGAAGTGTTCGATCCATCCTGCCCAAACACACCTATTTAAGCGCAAAAGAGGCGAAAAAGAACTCAATTCGGTATATGCATGTTATTTCCTGTGCATTTTTACTGTGGCAAGAAGTGGTTTAGTGTTTTCGTGCATATATATAATTTTATAATTGTTTGGTTACTTCTGTTATTTGTCTACTAAAGAAAGATGATCAATAATACTTGAAGATGTACTATATGCAAGGCCAAAAGCATGTGAGCGCCGAAACATCACACTCATATTTCCCTGCTGAACTTTTAATGCTTAAATTAATTCAAAAAAGTATTTATAGGTACTGTAGTTGATCCTTCCTTTGCAGCTACAGCTTCCACCCATTTAAGGTTTTGCAATTGATGTTACAGAATCATTGAGGTTCAGGTGTGGGTTTGGTGCAGGTACATCAAGCTCTTCAAGACCAGATTCAAAAAGACCTTCCTTAAATGTCTGTAGAAAATGATTGTATGACATAACATCAAAATTTGCTTTCACAAGGATTGCAAACCCATTAATCATAAGAACGTGTCCACAAACCATTACACAATGGCTAAAATAACTGTCAGTCAAATGTTTAAAACATTTAGTTTTTGTTTATGTCACTAAACAAGATCTATAGGTATCATCATTTTTGGTGATCAAACAGAACATAAAAATATACAAAATGATCTTTTACTGAACTAGAACAGGAGAATAAAACAACATGCAAGCAAACAATTGTCCATATCAATTTAACATTCAATCAAAGAATGGGAAACATGATTTCTGCTTTGTAACTCCCCAAGTTCAGCATTAAAGCCAACTGAATGCTACTGCCTTCAAATGGGTAATAACTTTTATATTCTGAAGTGTCTTGAAGTGTCTCTGAATTTTAACAGCAGTTTAGGGTTAGCTGGAAGGAAGTGACCCTAGATAATTTTCTAGGGTAGTCATCTGTCAGTCATGCAAAAACACAGCACATGTAAGAAGTACTTTGCTACATGTCAGTTTGACAGAGTTTAAGGATGTATAACATTGGCTAAAGTATTTACAATGTATATAGAATAGCAAAAGATCAAATTATGATACTTATAACCTATATGGAATTACATAAACAGATTCACTGTTTGCTTTGGTAGTTATTTTCATTAGGCCTGTACTGAAACATTGCTTAAAATAATACATTAATATATCAAAATCATTATATATATTAGCCCACTTTCTTTAATTAGATTATTCTGCCATTACCTATTATTTTCTATATATTTTTTTGTGTTCCACTAAAGAAAGAACATCATCTGACATAAATAAATATATTTTGGGGTGAACTGCAATTCCTCATCAAACATCCCTTCGATTAAATGATGTAAGCTTCTGATTCCAGAAATCTGTTAAACTTTAATTTGCTCATAAAGAGCCACACCCTCTGATAAGCTATAAAATGAGGGCTGAAACAGGTACATTATATTATTCGCCTCCTGATCAAATATGAATCTGCAAATCTCACTTTTTCTTCTGATCATTTTTTTCACTGCAGGTACAAAGACAAATAGTTCTTAATGTTATTAAACACAAATACAGATAATAGATGTCTGTCACTGTCCTCTGTGTTTTATTACTAAAGGACACTCTCTCAGGTGTTATGAGTGCACAGATTTGACGGGTTCTTGTGAAGCTCCAAAGGAAAAAACATGCTCCAATGAAAGGTCCAGCTGTGTGAGTCTAACAGCAATAACACAAATTGGTAAGTCCAGTATGATGGATTAAAATGTAACTTGTTACAGAACAGCTACTTGTTATCCTGGAGGAATTTACCAATTCAAACAGAAAATATTCTATACATACTGTATCTGTTTGAAATGAGAAAAATTATAAATGTTGACATATTTATAAATCAATTTTACATTAAAACAATGTGCACTGTTGAACTGTTTTATAAAATTTGTCAAATTATTCATGTTTTTAGGTGGCAACACTACTAAATTGATGTTTAAAAGTTGTGCTGATGTTTGTGTAAGTGTGTCAACTAACTTCGGCGTTGCATGGGTGTCTTCAGTGTGCTGTAACACAGAACTGTGTAACTTCCAAGACGCTCCAGGTATTGTGTGATTTCCTGACCATATGCAAATGACTTTGATCTTTAAAGTCAACACTCATTTTACTTCCAAGGGACATACTGTGAAAAATGATTGCTGTGATTAGTTATCACAAAATAACATTCAACATTACAATAACAATGTGTTGTATCAACTTTAAAAAGTAATAATTTCAGTAATATGTTTTTCACAGTGCATTCAAACTGGAAATAAAATTCAGGGTTTGACTTGACAGTCATGAACTGATCAAATGGAGAAGCTAACAGACTGTTGTTTCATTAGATATTATATTTTGTATGGACAATAAAATGAAAGAATACTTGTTTTCATCTTGTAGATCCCAACTCTCTTGCCCCCAATGGAAAGAAATGTTACTATTGTGATGAGAAGAGCTGCTCAAACATATTGCGCTGTACAGGGAATGCCAACTACTGCTTTAATGGAACAGGTGAGAATCTGCTAAAGAAAGAAGATTAAAGCTGTTGTTGAGGTGGTTGATGCTGTTTTTAAACTCTTTTATGCTTACACATTAAATTAATATCATACTCACCAGTAAAGCTTAGACTCAACCTGGGTTTTCTTTCTTTTCAGGAGAAAATTTCATGCCAGGGAGTCAGTCAATGGTTGTAAAAGGCTGTGTCTCTCAATCTATTTGTGCTGCTGTAGCATCAAATCCTGATGTCTCATGCTGTGAGGGAAACCTGTGTAATGGTGCTCAGAGTGTCACTCAGAGCTTCCTGTTCCTCTGCTGTTCTCTGCTCTCCTTCATCCTGCTGCACTGAATACAGCACCTCTTCACATTCTACAATGAGACACAATGTGCTGCATATAAAGCTTCTGTTTTCTGTGCATTTCCACTATCAGGATCTTTCCTTTTCACAGATGCAGATACAAAGGTACACAATGTAATACAACACATGATGAAGGAAAAGTGCTGCGTATTGATCACAGTCCGATTCATACAGTATCTTGAATTTAATCACTTCAATATCAATTAATTTATATTTATTTCATGTAAATGTCATTTTTTTAAGAATAAAAGCTTTAAACCGGAAATCATCTTACATTACTATACATTATTAGTAGATCACAAACTGTCAAATTCAAATGTTATTTAGATAAAATAATCAACATCTGCATCATTTTGCATTTAAATTTCTCTAGACGTTTTACTTCTGCTTCTCTGTCCTCTGTGGCTTATCTACAATTTAAAAAATCTTCCGAATATATAAAAGATTTTACTTTTCTGTTTCAGTTGCTAAGTTATCAATCCAATATCCAGTTAGGCCACATCATAGGGGTGTGCGGGGCACAAACTAACGCTGCGTTAATTGTAACACACATGGTTTTAAATATGTCCACACAAGCTAGCATAACCAAATTTACATTTTTGGCTCATTTTTTCTTCTTTTAGTAATCATTTAAAATGAGACAAATCTGCTGTTGTTTTAATTTTATTTATCAGATAGTTTATCAATGCTTGGCAAGCCAGCAGAAGACTCTAACCACTTTTATATTCCAGTCACGTTGATGGGGAACGTTGTAACACTGTGTTACAATCTGCCCCGCTATTATTAAACTATGCTTTACTATGACATTAGCAATGTAATTTTCACTATTTACTTTTATGGATTTTAAAAAGTTTAATGTTGAGGAATTATTATTTTAAGAAATCTAAAGCATTTAGGCTCATTTATGTGTCTGGTGTTCTATGAGAGCTGTGTTTGGAGGAAGGGGAGTGTTTTTTTTTTTTTTTTTTTTGTCTGAATGTATTTCATCTATTTGCGCACATTGTTTTGAACTATACTGGGTTGCATTTCCCAAAAGCATTGTTAGCCAACTATTGTTGCAAGTTCCGTCGCTATCAACATAGTTTAACGATTCTGTGTTTCCCGAAACCATAGTTCAAATGAACATTCGCAACAGCGTGACAGACTTATGTGGTTGGAATTACAGCTCTCGACCTGTGGTTAGAAGCATAGTTCCTTGTTAGTAAGACATATGGGCTCAATAAATTATGTTATTGGGCAGAATAAGCAAGCTAACATGCAGTACAATCTATAACTTTCACTTTAATCTATGTATTTTTTAAGCTTCCTCTGCAAGCGACATTTTTGAATAGTGCGCATAAATGCCTATGGGAACCGGAGTATGATGTAAGAGGGACTGTGTTTTGCGATCAGGGCATGGTTGTGATTAGTTCATTGTGAACCTCAAAAAATAGTTTGTTTTGTTTTTTTTATTCTTACAAAAAGCCATTATTTTATTTGAAAAAGTGAATAATTTTATTTTTTGACAAAATATTTTAGTTTGTCGTGTGTATTTTTTTCATTCGATCAGATAACATTTTAAGCTCATATGGTCATGTTACAACGTGCCCCTCACGTGTTACAATGTACCCCACCTATGGGGCATGCTGTCACTTTTCACTTCCTTTCTTTTGAGGTAAATAACAAAAAAACGTATACACTGTAATTATTAAACAAAGCGACATATTTTTACAAGACAAGCATGAAATAAACGTGGATAAAAAAAATTATACACTGAACCCGACGTGGATTTACACAAACTGAGAAATTCAAAAAGTGTTAGGTTGTGCCCTGCACTCCCCTACCTATTTTAATCATCTTGGCCTGAGTATTCATTCAGTTTCCCTCATCATCACTCAGGCATTTTTATATAAACTTGCATTTGACTGTAAGGTGCAAAGGTTTATACTGTACAATTCAATATTTCGTCAAGCCTTACCCATAATTTACCTGAGCAAAGCCATTTAGCAGCTACTTAAAGCATCTGAAAAACCAAATGTGATTTTCACTTAATTGGGAATAGGAAGGTTGGAATGCCAAAAAATGAGTTTGTGGTTAAAAAGGTTCACACAAAATCGGAATAATCACAGAATCATATTTTTTTTAGTGAACTACACTTTTAAGAAGCCTTGTCGCAAAAATGCACAACAAGGACCACAACTACAAAAATAACGAGTATATATAGCAGTGTATCTCATAATAGCAGAATCCACACCACAGCTATCGGAATCAGTTTCAGAACGATCCTTTTCAGCTGATGAACGACAAAAACATTGATAATAATCAGAATCAATCCTGCTCTCAGAGATCGAGAATTTAAAGCGGCTGACGAGCGTACACTTAGAATAAACAGATTATATCATCTGCTGGTTGTAGATGCTAGGTATCTTTATAGTTATGTTTATAGTCAGCCTATCTTTATAGTTACTGTTCTTGGTTTAAGTTTTAATGTCCTGAAATATTTGATGTTACTATACTCGTGGGGAAAAGCAGCTGACATACCAGTGAAGTTTCCAAGTGCTAAAGTTCCTCAGTGGCAGCAAACATTGGTATATGCAGTATGATGGATTAAAACGCACTTTCAAAACACCTAGTGCACAGCTAAATAGTTTTAAGTTTCATAATTGTGTTGTATCAGTTTGTTGTCCCTCTACTAATAAAAAATAATGTTTTTGCTTGAAAAAAGACGCACGTACTGTATTTGCAATAAACCCAGAAGAGGACACTGCTGGTGCATACAGTCTTGCATGCAACATGAACGTTTTCTCATTGCACCATTGCATCATTTTCTCTTACACCATGGTAAAGATGCATTATATGGGCAAAAGCATGTGAACACCTGAACATCCAATACAATGCCACAAGTGGGAGCTGATCCTCCCTTTGCTGCTATAACAGCTTTCACTCTTCTACAGTTGTACAAAATCACGTTATAAAATCACTAAGTTTAAGGTGTGTGTTTGGTGCAGGTACATCAAGCTCTTCAAGCCAGATTCAAAATGACCTTCCTCAAATGTCTGGAGAAAGTGATTGTATGACATAACATCATACATGTAATGGAATTACGTAATTTAATTACAAAATAAATGTAACTGTAATTAGTTACAGTTACTGAGAAAAAATGTGTAATTAAATGACAGTTACTTTTGAAAAATGTCAGTGATTACAAAGGGGATTACATCTGAATTTTTTCACCCACCCACCCCCAGATTTAATCGACTTCTTTTAAATTGCATTGACTGCTCTAAAATGAGACACCAGTGTTTCAGGAGTTTAGGACACAGAATAGGACACATGCTTATTCGATAACTGTTTTATTTCCTATTTGGGTTTATGCATAAACTTTATTTTTTAAGATTGTTTTTTAACAAGGCATTGTTAGATGCTAGTGTTTTCTGTCATAACTATGCAAACATTTGATTTCAATGTTATGATCTTGTTATGACATATAGCACAACTGCGCTCATGGTGACCAGAGTTCGATTCCCGTCTCGAGGTCCTTTGCCAATCCCGCTCCCCTCTCTCCTCACAGCTCTTTCCTGTCATCTCTCTACTGTCCTATCACAATAAAAGGCATAAAAAGTAAAAAAAAAAAAAGTCTGAATTTGTGGTGGCTGTGCTTTAAACTAAATTATTACACAGCTCAGACTCTTTTGGGGCAACTTAAGTCAGTGCTATATGCTTGATAGTTTTATAGTTTTATAGGATTATAAGATAACTAACAAACTAGTACTACTACTTAATTATTAATGTGGTGAAATGTTGTGTAAGAAAACTGGTCTGACTGCACTGTATCCCTTAAATGTCTAGTTTGAACTTGCCATTTGCTAGCAACTAATTTCTTAGCGGAAGCTTTGCGTTCAAATATTTCAACTCAGATCAGTGTTTCGTGACTAATAATTTTGACACGAAACATCTAAATAATCTATCGAGCAGCTGTGCAATAAGTGAGATAATGTACATTCAGCCAGTTGTTATTGCAAAATAAAGATGTATATTATCCCTTACTTATTATAATCTTAATTCAAGTGAAAAAGGATTTTTAAAGTCTGACAGTAATCAGTTTTGAACACTACTGTAAGTTTAACTCTGCCTGGTTTAAATGTTTCAAAATGATTAACAGTTGAAAATATTAGAAATTTAGAAAAGTAATCAAAAAGTAATTAAAAGTAATGTTACATTACTTTAATAAAGTAATTGAAAAATTACACTACTTATTACATTTTAAATCAATTAACTTGCAATCTGTAACCTATTGCATTTCCAAAGTAACCTTCCCAACACTGCATAACATTAAGATTTGCTTTTCCTGGGATTGCAACCCATTAATCATAAGAAGACATCTATAAACTTTTGCACAATTGACAGAATTACAGCCAGTGGAGAAACAGGCACTGTAATTGTCAGTTTAATATTTCATTTTGGTTATGTACTGTAAACTGTGTTTTTCAGGTGTATCTGATATAGTTGAGGTGGAAAAGGGATACTGCATATTGCAGAGGTGTCACATCAATCCTGCCCAAACACACCTTTCTGGAAGTTTCCAGAAGACCTTGAATAGCTGGTTCAGGTGTGTTTAATCAGGGTTTGAGCTCAAATCTACAGGACTGTGGCCCTGTAGAAGCAGGATTGGACATCCCCGGCATATAATCGCATATTACAGATTTACAACTGTTCTAAACACTGATAAGAAGAATTTTCTTGAGCAGCAAATCAGCATATTAGAATGATTTCTGAAGGATAAGCAGACCTGCTGTACATTGCACAACTAAAATTACCTTAATTCGAATTTCTGTTTCATAAAATATGTACTTGTTTAATTACTTTCTGTTAAACTGTCATTATCTAATAAAGGCACATCCCTTTTTCTAGGATATAAAATCAGCACCGAAACACCTTATGTCTTTTGCCTCCTGAACAAAGATGGAACTGCAAATCTCAGTTTTCTTTCTGTTCATTATTTTCACTGCAGGTACAAAGACACATTACTTGAATTTTCATTCAATACAAATATAAAGATGATTTGATTTCTCTCACTGTTTCTCTCTTTTATTTCTAAAGGGCACTCGAAAGAATGTTATGACTGCGCAAATACAACAGATTCTTGTGCAAAACCACTGGTAACAACATGTCCTGATACTCACTCATGCTACAGTTTAACAACTGTAGGACAACATGGTAAGTCCAGCACATTTGATTGAAATTTACTGTTATATTTGACTGATGAGCACGCTGCAACAATGTAAATATATGTATGTATAAAACTGATACTGACTGTATGATTAATACATTTTCACACAGAATGCTGTTTAAATAATATTATCTTAATTACAACGTTTGAAATTAGAAAAATGCTTGATTTTATATTGCACATTTTGTCTTTTCTCTTATACCATGCAGCTGTTAAAAAAAAAAAAAAAATTTTTGTAGGGCTGCCCTTGACTAAAGATTTTTCTGGTCGACTAGTGCATTTTACGTGATAAGTCGACTAATCACGTTTACACTAATAAACCACGTAATTAATAATAATGAGCTTTTAATAGCCTATAGCCTCAAGCGCACCAGTGTTCCTGTGAAAATCTGTTCCAATGGGTGGGGTTTACATGAATATTCATTAGTTCCACTGGAATGGGCGTGCCCAACATGCAAATGAACTGAAATATTAGTGCACGCTCCTCAAAACGCTATTATTATTAGTAGTATATAAGTGTGTTTTTTTTTAAAAATCAAAATCTTTCCACATACACCTGTTTGGGAATCACCAAATACTAATAGATTATAAAATAGCCTATTAAAGGTGTAAGTCCACCCAGAAATGACAACTCTGTCATCATTTACTCACCTGTTTGAAACTAATATGAACAAAAATATCAACACATTTTTCAAAGTACCTTCTACAGATGAATGAGTCATACAACCTTAAAACAACATGAGAGTGAGTTCATTTTTATTTTTGAATGATCTGTCTGTTTAAAATGGACCTACAAAAGTCATGTTTTTCTTTATTGTATTTAGTATATAGCATTGCTGAACAGTTTAGATGAGAAAGAGCTACTACTAATAAAAAAAAGTATAATAAGCATACATTATGTCTGTTCTTTGACCATGTTGCACTGAAAAACATGTCATATTTTTTAAAATGGTGTGAAAACATCCACAATGTTGTTAATCATATTTAACATGTGAAATTCTTATTCATAGGTGTTTTTCATATTTTACAATACATACAATGAAACCCAAATATTTTTGTCAGCCTATTCTCCTGTCTCCTCCTGAGATTAATTAAAGTTAATATTTTAACAGTTCTCTGATGTGGGTTAATAGTAACATGACATGCAGGTTAACAAATAACATGTTATCTCTTTTGGTAAGTGTTTTATTTTGACTGTTTATGTCAAAATAATACTAAAAAAATTATTGTGGAGTATATAAATATTAGTTATTTTTATTTAATGTTACTATGACAAGTACTGAAGTAATTGGTTTACGAACATAACTCACATTGGAAAGTTGTGTGTAAGTATGTCTATGTAAAGCGATGTAAAATTAAGTAAGAGTCTGTTGACTGAGATAATAATTAAAACAGGTTTAATGCTTAACACTGAAACTTCATTACCTTTTCAGAATAATCCATTGAACGAGTAGCGATTTGAGGAGCGTGCACTAATAAATGGCTGCACCCGTGCTGGTGCAGTGACTTTGACACTTCCTGTATGTATGTATGCATGTGTATATATATATATATATATATATATTGCAATTAATCAACTAATGAAATTTTGCTCGACTAAGCCTCTTCTGGTCGAAGGGTTAGTCAACTATTATTAGGCAGCACTAAAATATTTTGATATATTTTAATCTTTATTTCTGTATCATTTGTGTTGTTTTTTTAGGAATAACTCCTAAAAAAATGAAGTATAAAGGTTGTTTTTTGGGCTGTAGAAATGGAACCACAGAGTTCAACAGTGGAAATGTATCTTTTTTCTGCTGTCACACGGACCTTTGTAATAAGGATGCTCCAGGTATTGTACTTCATACTACTAACCATGTGTAAATGGCTGTCCTCTTTAAAATCAATGCTTGTTTTGCATCCATAGAACATTGGTTACATTGTAAGAATTGATTGAAAGGAGCAGTTAAATTAATGTTATATTTTTTTTTATAGATCCTATTGGAAATTCTGGCCTCTATGGCCCCAATGTCATCTATATTGCCACTTTCTTCAATGACTCCAACATCCCCATTATCTCCAATAACTCCAGTGGACAGAAATGTTACTATTGTGTTTGGCAGGACTGCTCACAAATAATGAACTGTACAGAAAAGGAAAAACACTGCTTTTCAGCAACAGGTGAGAATCTGCTAAAAGAAGAAGAAGAAGATTAAAGTAATTTATTTTCCTCTTCACCATTGGTTGGTCTTATTTTGGGGCATTTGATATAGTTCACATATGCCAATGACCTTCTTAGGCAGTGATTTTTATGTCACCTCAGCTTCCTCATTTTTTTTTCTGTTTTCTTTCCATTCGTCAGGGACTTTTGGAGGATTCTCATTTAATTTAAAAGGCTGTGCATCTATGGGTGACTGTGATGCCTCAGCATCATCTCATTATATTAAGAGCATCTCATGCTGTGAGGGGGACCTGTGTAACGGTGCTCATAGCATCACTCAGAGCTTCCTGTTCCTCTGCTGTTCTCTGCTCTCCTTCATCCTGCTGCACTGAATCCAGCAGCTCTTCAGATTCTACATTGTGACACACTCGCTGTACAGAATGTATGGCTTGCATTTTCTTTAGTATTCTGATGTGATGAACTGTATATATTACAATAATGCTTCATGCTGTCCAAAAAAGTCCAATAATAAAAGTGCATAGGTTGTCATTTTTTACACAGTAAAAATAGCTGGGTTATTTTTTTAACCCAATAGATGGGTTACACATATTGGGTCACTGTGTTGGGTTATTTTCTAAAACGTTGGGTTATTTTTTAAACATCGTTGGGTTGTTTTTAATAATAACCCAGCGTTGGGTTTAATTGGTTCCCGCGGCGACAGTTCAAATTTTAACGGACGACGGTGACTGACAACAGAAGAAGCTGCTGCTGCATCAGTATGAGGTGAGTAATAGGGTTTTGATAACTCTTATAACATTATACTTATACGAAGAACGTGAAATGCACTTCAAAATTGAACTGTTGTTGTTGTATGTTTGTTTTTTTTAACGAAGTTGTAGTTTCCTTTAGTCAGTGTATTGTAACGTTACTGCAGAGAATGAGCTCCATTGTAAACGAATAACTTAACGTTAACGTTACCTTAGCTGTCCCAGTTAGGCCGCTAGCAGTAATAAAGTAAATTAAACTTAGCAGAAAGTTGTAACTGTTTAGAGATGTATTACAGTAACCTAAAGTTAATAATGTATGGTGAAATGTATATAGGACTAACGTTACTTATGTTACTGAAATCACCGTCTACCATTACTACAGGTTTAGTATTATTTTACAGCTGATGAAGGGTTCTAGACGTACGGTTTCTGACTACAGTTTGTTTGGTCGTACTAATGATTATCACATTTAACTTTAAATGGGAAATGGCTAATGCTAAATGAGACATTGGTGTTGATTTGAACCGCGCCGCACGGACCATTCAGCTTCGGTCCAGTATGTAACGTTAGCTCAGCGGCAGCTCAGGGAGATGCGCTCAAATTCAGTTAATTCTCTGTTAGAAAAGTCTAAAAATAATCACATTTTCCCAAAAGAAAGACGTGATGGGAGAAACGAAGCTTTTCAAAGTTTCGAATCAATTAAACGAATTGCTTCGCAAAATGATTCACTGCTTCCAATCGTTCGTGACACAACGGCGACGCCTGCTGGTCAAAACAGGGCAAGCGTCAGTTGTTTGGAGCACTAATTGTAATAACACTAAATTTGTTTTTATGGTTTATTTACATTGAATATTGTTATGCATATATTAGAATCGCCTCTACTTACAGCCATTTCTCATATAAAGCTATGACAGATTTGCATGTTTTTTTTTTTTTTAAATGTGTACTAAATGTGTTTATACCACTGATCTATATATAATGACTATTATACTATGTCTATTATAGATCAGTGGTTTATACTTATTTTTAGACATTGGGTTCTTCAGTGAAGGGAAAACTACAACAGTGGAATCTCATACATTAAACATACACATGCCAATTAACTGAAATATTTCAAGGTAAGTAAACTATTTATATTAGTGATCCATATACATTACCAGTCAAAAGTTTTTGGACAGCAAGATTTTTAATGTTTTTAAAGAATTCCCTTCTCTCTAAGCCTACATTTATTTGATCCAGCATTTCAGGGGATCCAATACAGCATTTAAAATAACTGCTTTCTATTTGAATATATTTTAAAATGTAATTGTCCAGTCTTTTCAAAGCTTTTAAAATAGAAAGCAGTTATTTAAAATAGTAAAAATATTTCACAATATTACTGCTTTTACTGTATTTTGGATCAAATAAATACAGGCTTAGTGAGTAGAAAAGAATTCTTTAAAAAACTTTAAAAAATCTTACTGTTCAAAAACTTCTGATTAGTAGTGTAGGTTTTCCAACAATTATGAAAAAATGTTTCTAGTTTATCTGTAAAATGTTTCTTCTTCTGCTTCATCTTATCACAGAGGAAGGAGTCAATGAAGGAAGTTTTATGCGACCGGATGACACCAGCATTGCTGCACTAACTCCAAGAACTCCTCCCAAGTTTTTAGCATTTTCAACGGTGAAGCAGTGGAACAGAAGACCTTACTACAAGCAGTGGATCTGTGTTTCAAACATTTCTACATGTATGACATCAACTACCCAAAGCTCCTCTGCACCCATTTGCAGCACACTGTCTTTAATATTCCAGGAGTTCTTTCAACACATTACCTCTTCCTTAGAAACTTTGTATTTATTGATCTGTAAAACTTTTTATGTTGCTGATTATCAGCAAGTCCAGCAGCCAGCAGATTTACTTTGTTTTATTATTATTATTATTACTTGTGTTTATGATTTTTTATTTTTGTTTTATTGATAAAGGTTTGTATGTTATGTTTGTTTTATTTGTGCACATTTGTGTATGTGTTGATATAAATAAATATGAATTGATACACATTTATGACCCTGGACAACAAAACCGGTCATAAGTATCATGGGTACATTTGTAGAAATAGCCAAAATTGCATTGTATGGGTCAAAATGATCAAATTTTCTTTCATGCCAAAAATCATTAGAATATTAAGTAAAGATCATGTTCCATGAAGATATTTTGTAAATCTCATAGGTATATCGAAACTGAATTTCTTATTAGTAATGTATTGCTAATAACTTCATTTGGACAACTTTAAAGACAATTTTCTCAATATTTAGATTTTTTTGCACCCTCAGATTCCAGATTTTCAAATAGTTGTTCTATCCTATCAAACCACATATTAATAGAAAGCTTATTTATTGAGCTTTCAGATGATGTTTACATTTAAATACAAAAAACTCGACCCTTATGACAGGTTTTGTGGACCAGTCACATTTGTTGGTTTTGAATTCAGTGTACATCTTGAAAATATGTCAGTTGTGTTTGCATATTTGTGTTCTGAATGTATTATATTTTCACATTCTTGTACACTTATTTTGTAAACATTTGCAGTATGACTGTTTTACATTTAAAAATATATTTGTAAAAAAAATATTTGCATATTTAAATAAACAAAATATTTATTTGAAAACAAAGTAGTGTTATAGTGTATTTTTATTAAAAAATAAATAAATAAATAAATAAAAACTGATATAAATGAATCTAAATAATTAACTCAACTATTGGGTTATTTTTAACCCAACTGGATTTTAACCCAATTCATTGGGTTAAAATAACCCATAGATGGGAAGGTGCTATACCAACCCATAGTTGGGTTACTAGTTGGGTTATTTTTAACCCAACATTTTTTAGTGAGTAGGAATCAATTAAAACTACAGTAAACTATTAAGGGAAGGTGACATCTCCTGAGGTAATTGTAAAGTTTTTCACAAGCTGTTTTTGACGTCTTTCTGTGATTAAGACACTGTCTGATTATATATTTTTCAGTAAACGTTACTGTACCTTTCAAAGTAACTTCTGATGTTCATTCATGTTTATTTTATCTATTTTCTAGCTGTACAGAGTTAGAAATGCTTTGTCATCATGCAAGGTAAATACAAAGACAAAACTGATAATCCGTATCAAAGGTCATGCCAGTGACATTTACATTTATTCATTTAGTGGACGCTTTTATCCAAAGCAGCTTGAAAATGAGCAAATCTCAGTTAATTCTTCCCAAACCACATCCTTTCATACGAATAATGTTATTCTATCAATATTATTTAATCAACAGAAATATATATTTATATCCTAACATTCATATGCATTACCTCAAGCTGACACCATGGTATATATATTCAACAAGAAACAGGACAATCCAAAATCCTAGCAAATGGTTTTCTATGAGAATATATGTAATATTCAAACAAAGAATACTGAGAAATGCCACTCCTGCTTTGTATTTCCTCAAGTTTCGTAATCAAGCCAATTTAATGCTACTTCCTACAAATCTGTTCGATTTTTCATATTTCAAGTGTCTATTTTTATAATAGATCTGTGTTGTAAAAAAAATATCACTTGTGACATATAAGATTTAAATAAATATTTTAAATAACAGAGGGTTATTTTTTGTCTTGATATGCAGTTTCTACAACAACAACAACAAAAATCAATGGGCACATTTCATAAATGAAATCAAAATATTAAAAAGAAATAAAAAACATGTTAAGCAGAAACATGTTATGAATCTAATATTATGTTATAATCTAATAACTTCATCTGTAACTGAACACTACAGTATATTGACATGCAAGGAGAATGGAAACCAATCTTCGCCTAATTTCTCAATATCTTCCCATCATCACCACCCAAGATAGGTTGTACCTTAAGCATTCTATGCAAACTGAAATCTAACTGTCAGGTTTATTGTAAAGATGTACCGTAATTACATTTCTTTTGTCATCTCCTCTTACTCATCTTTGACCTGCATTAGTTTCCCGTTAAGGCTGTTTTTGGTGAACAATGCTCAAGTAATTAAAATACTGATATTAATCCAAAACATAAACTATTGCAAAAGAGCATGTGCTTTAACAGATAGTTCACCCAATGAACATTTGTTTACTCACCCTCATGTTGAATCAACCCCGGCTGTCTTCCTTCTGGTACAGTAGAATCTGTTAAAATGAAAAAGGTATATGGTTATGTCCTGTAAATTGTGTTTTTAGTGTATATTATTCTGATATAGTTTCTCCTGTATTCATGAGGTGGAATAGTGTTACTGTATGTATATTGCAGACACATTGCCCAAACACACCTTCCTGGATGTTTCCGCTAATCCTGAGCCTTATGACAGTGGAGATTATGTATATGGCATGTTACAGATTTAGTTTACTCTATCATAAGTTCTAGTGTGCTCAGTCCTTTCTAAACCCAATTCTTTACATTTAAATCAGATTCAATGTAATACATTTTGTTCTGTTTCTAACGTTGTGTCATTATTGCTAACAAAATGACTTCATTACACCTACTGTACACATTCTTTTTAAAGGACTCATTTTCTGAATCATTTCCTGAATTTTATTTCCTGTTAAGCTGTCATTGTCTCACGAAGGCCCATCCCTTTTGCTATAGGATATAAAATGAGCACTGAAACACATTATTTCATTTGCCTCCTGATCAAAGATGGATCTTCAGATCTCAGTTTTTCTTCTGTTCATTCTTTTCACTGCAGGTACAAAGACAAATCTTTTTACTTTCTATTTGTTACAAGCATAAATCATTGGATTTCACTCTCATTATGTCTCTTTTATTACTTAAGGACACACTCTTAACTGTTATGAGTGCTTAAGTGTAGTGGGGTCTTGTGCGGATCAGAAGGTGAAAGCATGTCCTGAACATTCCGCATGCTTCAGTTCAACAAGCATACTGAATTATGGTAAGTCCAGCGCAACTGATTGATATTTGCTGTTATATTGAGGGTGCTGCAAAAGTGGAGTATATTTAAATGTATATGTATATGTATATGTATATGTGTATATATATATATATATATATACAATTAATGATTGCAAACATAACATATACAGACTTCTGCTACTTAATTTTCACTCAGACTGTTACATAAATAATATAACTTGTGATGAAAAAAATGTTTGCAATTAGAACATTTTTAAGTGGTAAAAAAGTGGTAGATTTTAGACCTAAGCAATCATTTTACATTATAAATGAAGTTTCTTCTCTTCTGTTTTGCAGCTGTGATTAGAAAGATAAACATTACCTGTTTTGAAATATAAATAAATTCAGCATTAAAATTATGTCATTTCTTCTTGTCATTTGTGTTTTTTAGGAAACATTACTAAACACAAATTTAAAGGTTGTGTTCCATCAGATATATGTGTGTACACAAACTTGAACTTTGGAGATGCATCTTATTCCTGCTGTAACACGGACCTTTGTAATGCTCAGGATGCTCCAGGTATTGTACTTTTTACTAACCATGTGAAAATGACTGTCCTCTTTAAAATCAACTCTCATTTTGCATCCACAGAACATTCAATTCAGAATTGCAGAACCTGATTGAATGGAGCTGTTATAGTGTTGTTTCACTAGATGTTCGTTTTTTTACAGATCCTTCTGGAGATTCCGGCCTCAATGACCTCCCCTATTTCCCTAGTATCCCCAGTGTCTCGAATGTCCCTAATTACCCCAGTGATCCCAATGGAAAGAAATGTCACTACTGTGTTGGGCAGAACTGCTCAAACATAATGAGCTGCTCAGGGAATGCAGACCACTGCCTTACAGCATCAGGTGAGAATCTGGGAAGATTGATTTTCCCCTTCATCATTAATTGATCTTTTTTTTTTAGCATTTAATATAGTTCACATGACCTCTTAGGCTGTAATTTTCATATCACCTCAGCTTGCATTCATGACCCAACTTTTTCTATTCCTTCTCTTCATCAGGAACGTTTCAAGGATCATCATTTAATTTAAAAGGCTGTCTCTCTAAAGCTAGCTGTGATTCCTTAACATCAAATCCTATAAATATTCAGAGTGTCTCGTGTTGCTCAGGGAACCTGTGTAACAGTGCTAAAAGTGTCACTCAGAGCTTCCTGTTCCTCTGCTGTTCTCTGCTCTCCTTCATCCTGATGCACTGAATCCAGCAGCTCTTCACATTCTACAATGAGACACAATGTACTGAATATAGAGCTGCTTTTTCTTTAGTATTTCAATGTGATGATCTGAAAAGTGTACAGGAAATTTATGTAAGAAAAAAATAATTAAAAAAAAAAACTTGTAATAATGTACAAAAAGCATGAGAGAGATTCATCTTCATTGTTAGACACCTACTTCCATATAGTGTTGTTTGTTTATTATGAAATTATAAATAACATAATTTTTCCCAATGACTTGTTGAACATTTTCAAGACAAACTTTGCTGTCATCAGTTCAAAAGTGCATTTTAAGATGAGTGATGATTATGTCTCCCCTATTGCAGTACTTAACCTGTTTTTTTTAAGATATATTGAGATAAAAACAAATCTGTGGTTCTTTTATGTGTCACACCTGTAATGCCACGCCAGCAGAGGGAGCCATCTCCCGAGTACTGACTGCACGCTCCCTCTGCTGCTTCTACTGTCACTTCCTGTTTGGCAGTATTTAAGGACTCACCATGTGCTCACTCACTGTGAAGTATTGCCAGTTAATCTGCCTTACCGAGCGTTTTTCTGATTACCCTATTTTGCTTACACGTGTATGATTTTGCCTTGTTTTCTGACTACCGTTTTCTTGGATTTCCCTTATTGGATTGTTTGCCTGTGTGGACTGCTATTACGGTTTGACTATTCTGCCTGGTTTATCACTACGTTTACGGATTACCCCTGGACTGTTGTAAGATTGGACTGCTTTCTGGTTATCGACCCACTGCCTGGCTACACGTGTATGTTTTCTGTTGTTTGCAATAAACTTCCGCAAATGGATTCTAACGCCGCCTCAGCGTCATCGTTACAGAATACTTCGCCTACCCTGAATCCAGCGGAGGTCTCCAACTTGCAAGCAGCATTCGCTTACCAGAGCGAGTTGTTAAAGAATTATCAGGAGCAACTCGCTAAGATACAGTCCGTCAACGAACACCTGACGCACTACGTACGATCTCTACCTCCTCCATCCAGACCCGGAGCTGCCATTCGTCGTGGAGGTGGATGCATCGGACTGCGGTATCGGAGCCGTTCTGTCTCAACGTCACGGTCAGCCAGGCAAACTTCATCCCTGCGCCTTCTATTCCAGAAAACTCACCAGTGCAGAACGAAATTATGACGTGGGTAACAAGGAACTTTTATCCATGAAAGCAGCCATTGAGGAGTGGCGGCATTGGCTTGAGGGCGCCAAACACCCATTTCAAGTTATCACGGACCACAAGAATCTCGAGTACATCAAGGGTGCTAAGAGGCTGAATCCACGCCAGGCACGTTGGGCCCTTTTCTTCACTCGTTTCAACTTTACAGTCACTTATCGACCAGGAAGTAAAAATAGCAAGGCGGACGCTCTCTCCCGGCAACATGATCCACACATGGATCTCCTTCCACCAGAACCCATTCTTCCACCCACCGTCATACTAGCGCCCATCTCATGGGACATTATGGAAGAAATTCAGCGAAGGCACGAGCAGGACCCTCCACCACCACAATGTCCACCCAATAAGCTCTATGTACCACAAGACATGCGTCAACAAGTTCTGCAATGGGTCCATACCTCGCTTAGTGCAGGACACCCAGGTATCTCTCGAACTTTACATCTGGTGAAGAACTCGTTCTGGTGGCCCTCAATGACTGCTGACACCTCTTCGTCAAGTCTTGTCAAATCTGTGCACAGTCTAAGACCCCCAAAGAACTGCCTTCAGGATTGCTGCAACCATTACCCATTCCACAACGACCCTGGTCCCATCTGTCCATAGATTTTGTCACAGATCTGCCATCCTCCCAAGAATTCACAACCATACTGGTAATCATCGACCGCTTCTCCAAATCCTGCCGTCTCATCCCTCTAAAAGCCCTACCCACAGCCATGGAAACAGCCCTAGCTCTCTTCAACCATGTCTTCCGAGTGTATGGCCTACCTGAGGATATCGTCAGTGACAGAGGTGCTCAGTTCACTTCACAAGTCTGGAAAGCCTTCTGTAAGCAACTTGACATCAATGTCAGCCTCACCTCAGGATACCATCCGCAAAGTAATGGACAGGTGGAGAGACTAAATCAAGAGATCGGTCGATATCTCCGTTCATACTGCAGCAGAGAGCAGCACAGATGGTCAGAGTTCCTTCCTTGGGCCGAATATGCCCAAAACTCACTCACCCATTCCTCTACAGGCCTCACCCCCTTTCAGTGTGTCCTGGGGTTTCAGCCCCCCATGTTCCCGTGGTCAGGTGAACCCTCTTCAGTACCGGCTGTCGATGAATGGATTAAGCGTAGTGAGAGGGTGTGGGATAGTGCTCATGTGCGCCTCCAGCGGGCCGTAAGGAATCAGGAGATTCAGGCCAACAGGCGCCGCCTTCCGCACCCTCCCTACCAACCTGGACAGCGGGTCTGGCTCTCAACACGGAACATCAAGCTGCGGCTGCCCAGCAGGAAGCTCAGCCCAAGGTATGTTGGACCATTTAAAATACTTAAACGTATAAATGAAGTTACATACCAGCTTGAGCTTCCTCCTAACTATCGCATCTCTCCCTCCTTCCATGTGTCGCTCCTAAAACCGGTCCACCCGGAGGCTGACCCCGGCCAGATGGCCCCAGAACCGCCGCCACCCTTGGATGTGGACGGCTCACCTGCTTACAAGGTGAAGGAGTTGCTGGACTCTCGGCGCAGAGGGGGTCAGCTCCAATATTTGGTGGACTGGGAGGGCTATGGACCTGAGGAGAGGTCATGGGTAGCCGCCAACGACATACTGGATCCGTCCCTCACGGAGGAGTTTCATCGAGCCAGACCCGACCGTCCAGCACCACGACCACGGGGACGACCTCGCCGAGCTCCAGGAGTCGCTCCTAAAGGGAAGGGGTACTGTAATGCCACGCACGCAAGCCATCTCCTGAGTACTGACTGCACGCTCCCTCTGCTGCTTCTACTGTCACTTCCTGTTTGGCAGTATTTAAGGACTCACCATGTGCTCACTCACTGCGAAGTATTGCCAGTTAACCTGCCTTACCGAGCGTTTTTCTGATTACCCTATTTTGCTTACACGTGTATGATTTTGCCTTGTTTTCTGACTACCGTTTTCTTGGATTTCCCTTATTGGATTGTTTGCCTGTGTGGACTGCTATTACGGTTTGACTATTCTGCCTGGTTTATCACTACGTTTACGGATTACCCCTGGACTGTTGTAAGATTGGACTGCTTTCTGGTTATCGACCCACTGCCTGGCTACACGTGTATGTTTTCTGTTGTTTGCAATAAACTTCCGCAAATGGATTCTAACGCCGCCTCAGCGTCATCGTTACAACACCATGAAACAGAAATGGAAGTTATTAAAGTACTCCTATTAAATTTTGAACGTCAAAGGAGAAAGAGAGTTTCATTCTGACACAAACAATATCAACATGTTTTTTTTAAACAATACAAAATAATTGTCATCAACAAAATTCAATTTATTAGTCAATCAGAATGTTACTGAAACTCTTCTAGCCCCCCATTCCCCTTATATTTCTGTGTCCTCTCTCTTCCACTAATTTCTCTTCCTTTGATTTTTTTTTTTTTTTGTTTTAAAAAACAAAGTATCACAATTTAGACTTATTTTCATGACACTTTATAACAGTACAAGTTTTCTGCAAGAACATCAGAACATAGTTTAATTAATGTAATTATTGCATTTAAGAACACTGAAAATTATAAAGTAGGAATAAAAAGGAGTTAAACAAATCATATTTAATCATTTAAAATACTTTTTAAAGAGATCTTGTCCTCTGGTTGTCCTGTGGTGTAACAGTATAGGCGCCACACCGGTGGACATTATCTGTCACACCAAAGGCTGTTTCAGCATTTTGTGTCAATTAATGACCACAATCCCCACCAATCGAACCAGCGACCTTTGGGTTACAAGCCCGACTCTCTAACCATTAGGCCATGACTGTGGTCCATGGTCACATATATAGATGAAAAAATGATTGCCATTTGCTAAAACAGACACTTTTAGAATCGTTTTGGAGGTATTTACTATTACTTTTATGCTTTTTTTTTTTTAATTTATAAAAGTTGTAGTTTATTGAACCATGCTTGAGACAGTCACACCATAAGACAATTTTGAGACTTTTGCACAAAAATTTAATTTATTTAATTTATAACATTGCAGTGTAATAACCATTATAAAATATTGCTATTTTTAAAGGACACACTAAAGATCACAAACATCAAAGTTACATTCTACAGTGATAAAAGGACAGCAAGATTATTGCCTCTAAATAGACTTTGTTTGATATCTTCTGATTAGAGAACTGAATTAAATGAAATGAAATTAAGATTAATATTAAATTTTCCCCAGAAAATTACAGTTTGTTACAGATACATCAAGCTCTTCAAGACCAGATTCAAAAAGATATTTATCTGTAGAAAGTGTGTGACTGTGTGACATAACATTAAGATTTGCTTTCACTGGGATTGCCAAACCCATTAATCATAAGGAGGTGTCCTCAAACCTTTACACGATGATTGAATCAAACAGCCAGTTGAGAAATAACTGCCAGTCAAATGTTTTAATTGTTTAGTTTTGTACATTTCAGTAAATAATAATAATGAGGTTATCATCGGTTTCACTGAAGAAGCAAGTTTCAAGGTGAATCAGACTAAAGAGAAAATTTTGGAATATTTTTGTGAAGCAAACAAAAAATTACAATTTACAAAATTATCTTTTGTTCTCTTTTACTGAACAATAAAACATGCAAACAAACAATTGTCCATATTAATTTAACTTTTAAACAAAGAATCCCACGAAACATCATGATTTCTCAATATTTTCCCATCATCACCACCCAACATAGGCTGTACCTTAAGCATTCTTATGCAAACTCTAACAGTCAGGTCCAAAGTGTTATATTGTAAAGATGTACCATAATTAAATCTCTATTGTCAAGTCTCTTAACCTGTAGCAATTTCCTGTTCAGGCTTGTTTTTGGTGGTGAGTGCTCAAGTACTGACTGTAACCCAAAACATACTAGCGTGATGCTGCTGTATATTATGCTGATACATTTTCTGTTGTATTCGTGAGGTGGAACAGGTTAAATATTTAGTCTGTCCTGCCTAAACACACCTTCCAGGAAGTTTCCAGCAATCCTGAAGACCTTGATGAGCTGGTTCAGGTGTGTTTAATCAGGGTTGGAGCTCAAATCTGTGGGAGTCGTTTAGGAGCAGGACACCCCTGGTATACTGCATGCTAAAGATTTACAAAACTCTGTAGCTCTAGTGGTTCCCAATCCTGGTTCTGGACAACACTGCACATTTTAGATGTCTCCTTAATCATGCACACCTGATTCAACTCGGCTCATTCGTAAAGACTCCAAGACCTCCAAAAAAACGTGCTTTGAGATTCTCCATGAATAGGATTTGGAAGTGCTTGTCTAATTCATGTGTGCCTACCGTACAAAAAAAAAAAAAAAAATTGTTTCTTTATTCCTAATGTCTATTTCATTAAATATTTTTTTCTTCCTGTTAAACTGTAATTATCTTATCCCACCCTTTTTTCTTGGATATAAAATGAGCACTGAAACAGGCATTTCATTCGCCTCCTGAACAAAGATGGATGTACATTTCTTAGTTTTTCTTCTGTTCATTCTTTTCACTGCAGGTACATAGACAAACTGTAAGAATTTCTATTTGATACAAACATAAATCACTGGATGTCTCTCTCACTACGTCTCTCTTTTATTACTAAAGGACACTCTCTCAAATGTTATGAGTGCTCAAGTAAGAGAAATTCTTGTACATATCGAAAGGTGACAACATGTCCCGATGGATTGTCTAAGTGCTTAAGTTCAGTAACAGCAGTACAAATTGGTAAGTCCAGTATGATGCATTAAAATCGACAGTTATTTAACTAATGGAGATGTATGTCAGTGTATGTAAAGAGAATATTCAGATTTCTGCTTTGCACTTGAACTGATGATTTATGCATAATTCATGTTCTGTAGGTAACAAAACTGCTAAAATGAAATTTAAAGGTTGTGTTACTGAGTGCCAAAATTCGTCCTTCAACCTTGGTACTACAATGCTATCTTACTCCTGCTGTGACACAGACCTTTGTAATGCCAACGATGCTTCAGGTATTGCACTTCAATAATCGTGTGCAAATAAAATCCACACTCATTTTAATTGCGTATGACATTCAATCAGGAAAAAAAAAAAAGTAGAGTGGGACTTTTATATTGGGAATTGATTGGAGCAGCTTGGAGAGTGTTGTTTACTAGATGTGAATTTTTATAAAGACAATAAAAGAATACGTTTTCCTACTGTAGATCCCAGCACTGACCCCAACGGAAAGAAATGTTACTATTGTAACGGACAGTGCTGCTCAAACACATTGACTTGTGCAGGGAATCAAGACCGCTGCATTAAAGCAACCGGTGAGAATCTGTAAAAAGAAAGATTTAAGTTATTTTTCTCTCTCTTACATTTAGAAAATTGATTTAGATCACACACCATTAAAGCTAAGACTAACCTGTGTTCTCTTTCTTTTCATCAGCGAGTTTAGTGGTTTTTGGAGGCCAGTCACATGTTTACAAAGGTTGTGCCCCTAAATCTATTTGTGATGCCACAACATTAACATCTTTTCCTTATGTTCAGCACATCTCATGCTGTGAGGGGGACTTGTGTAATGGTGGTGAGAGTGTCATTCAGAGCTTCCTGTTCCTCTGTTGTTCTCTGCTTTCCATCTTCCTGCTGCACTGAATCCAGCAGCAAATATATGGCTTGTGTATATTATTATTATTATCATTATTATTATTATATATACACTGACCAAAATTATAAACGCAACACTTTTGTTTTTGCCCCCATTTTTCATGAGCTGAATTCAAAGATCTAAGACTTTTTCTATGTACACAAAAGGAATATTTCTCTCTAATATTGTTCACAAATCTGTCTAAATCTATGTTAGTGAGCAGTTCTCCTTTGCCGAGATAATCCATCCATCTACAGGTGTGGCATATCAAGATGCTGAATTTGTTTTTCTTTTTTTGCTTTTTTTACTCTGAGGTAATGAACTAAAAAGTATACAAGAAAGTTTATGTACAGAAAGTGTGTGTTTTTTTTTTTTTTCATTGGATGCTAAGTTCACTTTTACATGTTGTTTGAACATTAATGTGTGTTGTCAGTGTATGTACAAATCTACCCTATAATGATAAAAATACATGCAGTGGTTTTTATTTAATCTGTAAAAATAATATTCCCTTTTTCAAATCGAGCCATTCTCAGATGCCTGTCGTTGTTGCTTCACACCCACAGAGGCCGCTCCCACGATAGTTGATTGACATGAGCGTTTTACCTCAGATCAGCTGTAACAGTCCGCCCTCTTTTGTTTGGATGCCGGAGCAGGGATGTAAGTTAGACAAGAATATCTCAGACTGACCGACTGAGGTGTTGTGTTGCTGGATGTAATAATGAACATAGTGGTCGTCATTTACTCCCGACATCTGAGCTGCTGAAGATGCAGTTGATTACGTTTGTTTGTGAATGGAATGCACCTCCCGATCTACATATATCTGTCTATTTTCGCGCAAATCATTCATGATCCAGCTTCACTTACAGCAGAAGTGAGTATAAGTATTTTGTTATGAATCTTTGCGATCGCCTTTCCTAATAAAGTGCTAGTTAGCAAATTTAGCAGCTAAACGCGGCTAAAGTAAACAGGCTCGTCTTTCCACAGAGAGAAGAGAGGGGCGGGGTGAGCAGAGCTCATTTGCATTTAAAGCAGCCTCGACCAGAATGAGAGAATTTTTGCAGAGCTGATTTTGGCAAGATAAAAAGGGTGTTGTTTTAAACAACCACTGAGAATTTTGAACCAAAGTATATTATAGACTTCTCATTAAGACCTTAAAGAATCATATCAACTTGTGGAAAATGGCCATCTGATGACCCCTTTAAGAAAAAAAAAACATTGTTCACGTTCAGAAGAATGATCAGTCATTCAAGTAGTATGCTCATTATTAATTATTCAAAGAAGAAATGTCTACGTTTGTACAACATTTGTATTTCCATTATCAGGATTTTTCTGTTCACAGTTACAAATCACAAATAAAACAAGAGAATTAATCAGGTATAAGAAATTTCATTACTTCGATTGTTTTTCCCAACAGCATAAAAAGTTAAAGGATTAAGAAAAAAAAATCTCTTCGGTAATGCTGTAAGCTACAGGCTAAAGGGAAACTTTTCACTTGGTACGTTAGAGGTACCTAATGCTATAATTACCGGTTTTGTATGCAAACTTCTAAGTAAGTTGTATCTTTTAGAACAGCTTCTGATGTCCAGAAGCCCTTTTCACAAGACTGTGATAACGCATTTGAACGGTCATTTTTTTTTAATGTATGTGCATTTATAACACTATAATTTGTATTATATCACCTTTGCATTAAATTACAAAAAAAGGTTAAGACCATTTGAGCTGAGGCCAATCTTAGTGCATGGTAAATAGGAGAGTGACATCTAGATGAGAACACTGCTAATAACAGAAAGGATTCATATCAATCAGACCCGGTATCATATTTTTGCGAAAATAAATCCAGAATAAGACCGATTGGCTGCAAGTTGTTTTTACAGACAAAAGAGTGTTGATGACAGATAATGAAAACAAAATATTCTTATCTGGTACAATGAGCACCCATGAAGTGTGCAAAATAAGGACCCTGTACAAAAAGCACATCTGTTTTACCTTCTGTGGATGTTCAGGGAATGCAGACCACAACTTTACAGGAACAGGTGAGAATCTGGAAAAGGAATAAAATTATTAGTTATAAGTCTTTGTTTTGTTATTATAAGTCTTTGTTTTGTTTAGGCTTGAGCATTTGATACAGCTTAACAGCCAGCTATTTTTCAACACGTAAGTAAATCAATTTCTGTGAATGTGCGGACTTCCTCCGGACAGCCGGAGTGAACGAGGCTTGAGAGAGTAATTTGTGAGCCTCCTTGTTGAATTACATATAAACATGTACTTAATCCTACTTTTGTTGGTCAAACTGAATTTAAGGTAAATGCAAACTATTATAGGGCCTGCGCGGCACAAACTAACGCGGGGTTAGTTGTAACACGTGGTTTAAACACGGCAGCATAACCAAATTTACTATACAGAGAAAAAAGTGCGCCAAAATTCAAAAGCCTTTTGAAGATATCGCGGAATATTTATTTTACCATAGTAAAAGTAATTTTTTAGCTGAAGTAAATTTTTTATCTCAGTTTATTTCATTTAAAATAAGACAAATATGCTATTTTTAAATCGCCAAACTGTTATTTATGAGTTTA
>NW_026128320.1:0-10640 GCF_022985175.1 Labeo rohita
AACTAATCAGTAAAACCTTGATCACTTACCTGCAAAAATGTAAAACATTTAATTCTAATGGTGCATTGTTAACTAAAATTAACTATTAAAACTAACTATTGTGGCACAAAAGTGTAAGTGGACTTGAGGGAAAATAGTCAAATAGGTGTAATAAAAATGTATAACTTGTATGAAGTGTTTATTAAATGAAGTGTTTCATTATGGAATTGATTTTAAATTTGATGTCATTGACCACACGTTGATAATAGGAGGGACTTTACCAACAACACAGGACACTCCATCCATGTGCACATCAGCAAATTATATAGGATAATTTGCCTTATAAACTTTATTTTACAGTTTGATTAATATTTGTTAGTAAAATAAAATGGCTACTACTTATATATCAGTAAATTAATACACAGCAAATTCAGCTAACTATCAGTGATACTTGGTTCACACAGACCCTCGAGTCAAGCCTGGTTTGTCCCAAGGTTGTTTATTTTTTATTTTATTTTTTTTTCTCCAACACCTTAAGGAGGTTTTTGTTGGCTGTCACAGCTGTCTTTGGCTTGCTTGCTGATGGCATAATGACAAATATATTAAGGTGTTATTTTGTTTATGAAGTCTTCAATAGAAACAGATATTCGATTTATAGGGATTTTCAGATATCAGAACTGTAGTATTTTTTTTTTTCTGTGAAGCTTGACTGAATTTGTGCATTGTGTAAAGTGTTAATAAAACTGTCTTGACTTGATTTCCAAACTGTAGCTGTTATTGTCTTCTCAGGTGTTTCTCCTCCAGTGTCTCTGATCATCAGTCCCAACAGAACTCAACACTTCACATCTGTCTCTCTCTCTCTGAGCTGTGAGGACCAGAGTAACTCTGATAGATGGACAGTGAGAAGATACTTAGACAGTGGATGGCTGGATGATTGTTCATCATCACTGTTGGGATCACAATCAGGATCTACATGTACAATCAACTCCAACATCACATTAGACTCTGGAGTGTACTGGTGTCAGTCTGAATCTGGAAAGAACAGCAATCCTGTTAATATCACTGTACACTGTGAGTCTGTGTTTCTGTATTTATTCATTTGTTTCCATTCACAAAGCCCTCATTTGGGGGCAACCAAGCAACCACATAGCAGCATACTAATAACCACTTGGAATTGTCTTTCACAACTTGTCTGTGAAAGTGATTGTCTTCGAACTTACTCACATCTTAAAACTCTTCTTTTTAAATAAGCTTTTCCTGAATAATTGTAATTTATGGATTATCTTAAAGCTGAATTGCCTATATGTTGCTTTGATTGTATTACTGTCTTGAATTTTATGATTGTCGTTAAGTTGTCATTCAACTCAAATCAAGGTGTCTTTCAGTGTTTTATAACACTCTAAATAAAATACATTATTATTATTATTATTATTATTATTATTATCACTGTTGTTGTTGTTGTTGTCACCACATTGTTTATACATTCATATTATATTCTTACTATTTGTCAGTTCATGTTTCCTCTGTTTCTGTAGCTGGTGTGATTCTGGAGAGTCCTGTTCATCCTGTGACTGAAGGAGATACTCTGACTCTGCACTGTTTATATCAACATTCAACCCCACCAAACCTCACAGCTGATTTCTATAAAGATGGATCACTCATCCAGAGTCAAACTACAGAGATGATCATCTCTACTGTCTCAAAGTCACATGAGGGTTTCTACTACTGCAAACACCCATATGGAGAATCACCCAAGAGCTGGATCTCAGTCAGAGGTGAGACTGTAGATCAATAAACACTACTGAAATGTTCCTGTATCATTTATAGATTTTAATTGCTTTTTTATTATGAAATGGATCAAGTAATTTGGTGTTCCTGGATTTTTCTTTTCTTTTCTCCCATACAGCAAACTATATTTTTAAATATATTTCAAAATATAAGCCTAAAAATATATTTAAAAATATATTTACATACATATATTTTCTATTAATATATTTTGCCAATTTTTTGTATGCACTGTAAAAAATAATTGGTAGGAAAATGGTTAAATTACTGGCAGCAACAGCTACCAAACAAAAAAGCGTATATATATCAAGATCTCATCAAAGGATGATTAACCAACTCCCAAACAACACTACCAGTTTCACACATTACAATCCAGATTAACCTGATTTCTTTCATACAAAAATTCTTAGTGAGAATTAACAGGTTTATATATACATATATATATATATATATATATATATATGTCATCTGACAAGTTTTCTTTCACATTTGTCATTTTAACAAATGTGCTTTAGAAACACAAAGTTAAATAGCCAGAGAAAAATGTATGCTTAAGTAATCAAGGGTCAAGAGCCCAACTAAAGTAAACGCTAATATCTTTCATAGTGACATCAACATCTCAACATCTGCAACTTAATTCTTAAAATGACCTTTTGTATGAAATGAAGTTAAACTGGTTTGTAATAAATGAAGATGCTGAGATCTTGAGAGATCTGTTAGTGTTTAATATTATTTTATTTATTTCATATTTATTTTCTTATATTACGTATTTAGTAATAATTCACAAATACCTGTAAAATAACAGTGATTGTTAAAGTTTAAATAAAGTTTCTGCACTTTAAGTTTAAGGATATTTTAAGCATATTTTACATAAATTTTACATTTAAAATTTACATTTTAAATTTTTTAAAATGACTGCCAGTCATTTGAGAGTTTTTGTTGTTCTGATTTGTTTTGTTTTGTTTTGTTCTGTTTTGTTTTGTTTTGTTGTAAGGATTTATTAAATAGTGTGAGAAATGGTGGCATTTGCACCATCTGATGGTGATTTTATAAATTACTATCACCATTATTTTTGTAATTTTACATACATTTCAGTGTAATTTAAGAAAACAGAAAAATATTAATAGTACAGATTTATCAGTATAAAACTGAGAATTATTATAATGCGTTGATAATGATAGAATATTTAAGAAAATATATATTATATATAAATAATATATTTAAAATATGTATTTCTGAAAATAAATATATTGTAAAAGTAATATAAATACAAAAAATGGCCAAGAAATATATTTGCTAAAACATGTTTTAAAATATATTTATGTAAATATATTTTCTACTGATGTATTTTTGGATTTTTTATATATATTTTTGGAAAATATATTTCTACATTTAAAATATATGTTTAAAAGAAAAAAAAATATATATATATATATATATATATATATATATATATATAATTTTTTTTTCTACCAGTATATTTTGAGCCATATATAAATATATAATTTAAAAGCATTTCAAAAATATATTTTGACGTCTGTATATTTCAGTCCAAGAAAATGCATTTTCTTACTATTTCAAAAATATATTTCATTGACTATTTTCATTGATTTAGCATATATTTCAAATATGTTTTGGCCACATAAAAAAAAAAAAAATGTTTGTTGTAGAACACTGTGTTTGTTCAGTCATTCGGTTTTGTGATCTGTAATGATGTTGAATCAGTTCTGTTGGTTTGTTCCCTGTTGTTGACAGTATCAGATGTTTGATCATCTCTTCATTTTTCTTCTCAGAGAGAAGAAAAACAGCTTATAAAACAACCTACAGCAACTTACAACCACTATGGGTCATTGGTGAGTTCAAATAACAGGAGGAATCAATTTTTCCTTGATATTTTCAGAGGTTAAAAGCAAAGTACATAGTGTTTATAGTACTATGAAAGCAAACTGTAAGTTTCAGAGTTCAAAACTTCCTTCCCAGTCCACAATATGTTCGTGAAAAATTGATTGTCTTCTCAGGTGTTTCTCCTCCAGTGTCTCTGATCATCAGTCCCAGCAGAACTCAACACTTCACATCTGTCTCTCTCTCTCTGAGCTGTGAGGACCAGAGTAACTCTGATGTTAGATGGACAGTGAGAAGATACACAGACAGTGAACAGCTGGAAGATTGTTCATCATCAGACTGGGGATCACAAACAGGATCTACATGTACAATCAGATCCACTATCCCATCAGACACTGGAGTGTACTGGTGTCAGTCTGAATCGGGAGAGAACAGTCATCCTGTTAATATCACTGTACACTGTGAGTCTATGTTAAAAAAAAAAAGAAAGAAAGAGTTTTTATTTATATTTTATTATTGCCACCAAATTGTTGATATATTCTTACTCTATGTAATCAGCACACAGTTGACCACATTGTTTATACAGTCTTACTATCCATGCAGTCAGCTCGTGTTTCCTCTGTTTCTGTAGCTGATGTGATTCTGGAGAGTCCTGTTCATCCTGTGACTGAAGGAGATACTCTGACTCTACGCTGTTTATATCAACATTCAACCTCTCCAAACATCAGAGCTGATTTCTTTAAAGATGGATCACTCATCCAGAATCAAACTACACAGATGATCATCTCTACTGTCTCAAAGTCACATGAGGGTTTTTACTACTGTAAACAACCAGAGAGAATGAGAGAGTCACCCAAGAGCTGGATCTCAGTCACAGGTGAGAGTCAGTAAAACTAAGAGCTGATTTATTTCTTCTTATGTCCTCATTTTTAGATATAGTGCATGATAAAGTTAATTTGTGTCTCTTTTTTAGTGTCTCATTCAGAATCTCAGATCTCTGTTCTCCACACACTCAGTTCTGTACTGACAGTTTGTCCGTATCTGCTAGTGACAGTCGTGCTGATTTTCAAATGCTGCAGGATGAGAGGTAAACATCTGATTTATTGTATTATATTCATTATAATCAGCCAATTATAATACATCAAATTATTGTCAACAATACTGCATAGCTTTCATTCTTTGGGTTTAATGTGCGTATTAAAGCTGTTTTGAAACAGCATGAATTGTGAAAATTGCTGTAATACAAGCACTCACTCCTGTTTATCTTTTACTCTACAAATACACGTTTCCTCACTAACAAAGTTATAATTTTTTGCTTTGTCTTAAATATAGTTATAAATATTAAATAATATTTAAAATATATTTAAAATAATAATTTAAATATAGTCATAAGATTATGGTGGGTAGTTCTTAAAAACAATAAACAGAGAAAGAATAAAAACAATTTACTTGTTCAAGTAAATTCTTGTTGTTTTGTTTGTGTTTAACAGTTACATCTGTTGAAGAGCAAGAAACTGCAATCTGATAATAATCTGTTGTGACAGTGAGAAAACTTCAGCTTCATCCTGGAATCTCTCAGTATCTCATTTACAAGTTTGGGCTGAACGTGCTTAAATACTGTAAAAGTCACGTTTTGGGAGTGACAACTGAATTTTTTCAACTCCTTTTGGCATCTTATTGTTGTTAACATTAACCTTTTTTTTTTTTTTTTTTTTTTTACATTTGGCTAAATGTGTAGCTATTTATTTGTGTCACATTTTAGAGCAAATCAGACAATTTAAGATCCAATCAAAGCATTGTTGAAACCCGAGCAGCCGAATTCCACAAACAGCCAGACTGAAATAAGCTTAACCAACCAACTCCAAATAGCAGATCTGAACAGCCTGCAACATAAACACAAAAGAACACTTACTGACAATTCCAACTCAGAAAGGAGATTATCAATTTTGGGGCAAAAAACCCCAAGATTAATGGTCAAAGACACAGCACATCATGAGGAAAATCATTAGTAGAGATTTTGTTGGGTGGTGCTCCCCCACCCAGGACAAAGCCCAAGCTCCTTCTAGACCTTCTGATCTTTTGGCTCAGAGAACATACCATCCCAATTACAGAAATGACACTTTTACATAGCTATATATGCATCAAAATTATGCTTAAGAGGACTTATAAACAAAAATCAGTCCATTGCATAACTCCCTATTATTATGTAACCCACACATTTGACTGTCATGACCTAATTACTCATTGTGTATGTATTTTGAATAACTATTGAAAAGTTTATAAGTTTATTTGTGTTTGGTATGTATGAGTTTAAAATTCATGCTTTAAACATTTCTATCAATCGATTCTTTGTAATATGTATTATATTCATGTTATAGAAATCACATCCAAATTATACTCTGCAAGAGCAGGAAAATTTAGACAATGTGACTGATAAGATAACGTGTCCTCTTATGTATTAAGAGGAAAAACATAGCATATTCTGAGCTAAGACCATGTCTAATTGGTCAAGACACCATTTGGGATGTGTCCAAAAGCCAAGTTTAAAACCTCAGGACAGCATCAAATTTTGCTTTTAGCTACTGGTCTTAGCCATCGCTCCTACTTTTGCCGCTGCTTTTTGCGTTTTTTTGAGCGCTCCCTGGCGTGCATGCCAGCAACTCCTCTAAAAAAGCATGAGGAGATTTCTGTCTTTAATCTTTTCTTTCTGTTGAGTGTTTTGTGTTCTAAGTTAAGTTTTGCCACTAAGCTGTGTCTCCGATCCGTCGTGAAACCAGCTAAAGTGGATTCGGACATGTCCTAAGTGCACCTGCGCCGTGTGCTTTAGACCATGCACTTAGATTGTTAAAATAGGGCCCTCTGTTTGTTTGGTTTCCCATATGTACAACTGAACTATTACTGATTAGCTAATAGTGAACTACAGAGTTCAACTGAGCACTATTACTTACTGATTCGTTAATCAGAATTTCTTTATAGTTTATAGTAGTTACTAGAATGTTAATAGTGCATTAGTCATTTGTTCCTGTGTAGTTATTCATTAATGACGGATCTGTATTCTAAAGTGTTTATTTACCCATATTTCAAAAGACATAAATCAAAGTGCACAGAACATTTTGTAAAGGTGTACATTTACCTTCACTAATTTACCTACTCTGTGTTTTAATGTTAGTTCATGCATTTAATCACAGTTTAATGTTACACATTTTTATATATAGTATCAAGTGTAACAATCCCCTTACAGTCTTAACACAGCCCTGCACACAGTGCATACGGCCATTGAGCTGCAGATGCCACTGATCACAGACAAACTCAACACCATCAGTGTCAGAGGCCTGATAGAAACAGACAGAGATGAGCTCATAGTTGTGGTTTGGTTTGTTGTTTCAGCACTGTGGCATTAACCTGTCACGCTTCAGGCAGGAACAGATGAACAACGACGTAGTGAAACAAACAGTCTTTAATCCACAGGGAAACACGGGAAACACAGGGTGGTAACATTAAGGTCTGACAAGGCAATAGGGAAAACACACGCTATATATACACAGACTGATTACAAACACAGGTGCAGACAATGTGGGAGAAACCAAAACACACAGAGCTGCAGGGGGAAATGATGGGAGAAACCAACTAAAAAGTCCAGGGGTGTGACATTACCTCCCCCTCCCGGAAGGCGTGTCCTTGCGCCGACAAACAGGGAAAACAAAATGTACCAAGTCTTAGGAGGGGGCTTCGGCGGAGGACGGACTCCTGGGAGGAGGACAAAAGATGGAGTCCAGGGTGGTGACGGAATAGTCCATGGAGGAGATGACGGAGGGAAGAGCCAAGGAGGTGACAGGAGGGGGCTGGAGCAGGAGGAGCCAGGTGAGACCCAGATCGCAGCCATGGTGGAACCCCACGGTGGAGCCGATGGAGGGAGGAGCCATGGTGGAGGAAAGACTGACGACTCCATGGGGCCGACCGACGGAGGCGGAGAAGGTGGTGGTAGAGCCCGAGGCGGAGACGGAGAGCCGATGATCCTTGGCGACACAGAGGATCTGGAGGGCCCAGGCGGAGCCCAAGGCTCTGGCGACCAAGGCGGAGACGGAGATCCGGAGGTCCGCGGCAGAGCCGGAGCGACAGAGGACCGAGGCTGTGCCCTCGGGAGGGAGGAGGTCCACAGAGCCGGTGGGACAGAGCGACGAGGTGCAGCCGGAGGAGTATAGTCCCGAGGCGAAGGTGGGGCGACGACTGACCAGGGCGGAGCCGGAGGGACGATGGAGCCCGGTGGAGCTGGTGGACCGACGGGTGACGGTGGAGACGAGGGCGCTGAGAGCCGGGGTGGAGCCGCAGGGTCGGAGGGCCGAGGCGGAGTCCAGGACTCTGAGGCTGGAGGCGACGATAAGGGATCCTCCAACCATGACACCGATGGAGACTGGCAGACCCGCGGCGAACCCACCGCACAGATGGTGAGCTTGTTGTGGTTTCCCCTCTTCCCAGTCAAAGAGTTACTCATGAGTCTTGGGTTTTGATGCCAAAAGATAGACTTTATTGCCGAAACAATCAGGCCGAGTTGTCTATAGAGAACTGATCTTTACTTGGTTGAGGACAGCGTTATATAGTGGTCTTCTCACGCAAGCATGTCAACCTAAATCATTGGGGCGGGGGGTCCCTAAGGTAAACACTATCATGGGAAACAGATGGTTTTCCTTAATGGCCTCTTAGTGAGCCCCTAAAACAATATGAGCTATGGCTCTGCTAGTGGGGCCCAAAAATTAATCATATGGGCTTGTCTATTTTTCCATACTTATGGCCTCTTACAACAACAGTGTGTGCTTGTCCAGCAAAATATAGGGTAGAACTGCATTACTCTAATAGTAAATTAATTTGGACACAATTCCTTTATATTTTAGTTAATAAAATCTTCCTCAAGCTGAGGGTGAGCAGAGGTGCTGACAGGAAGCAGAGGTGACTGAGGGAGGGTGGGTGGGAAATCCGAACAGGCTGACAGTTCAATATTCAAGTCCATAACATTATGACCCATATCCATATTTAGCTCACCCTCAGCGGCGGTGCAATGGGTGGTGCTGTCCTCAGCATCCTCATGCCCCACTGATACTCCCACCGTCGCAGGCATTGTGGCCGGCTCTCGCACCTGGTCAGACGTACATTCCTCCTGTTCAACGGCGATCTCTTGCTCTGTCGCTCCAGTTGGCAATGGCCTGGTCGCGCTGATATCGTGAGATCCGTCTGCGGTGGGCTCGGGCTACGCGTGTCGGGGTGGTGGCTGGCTGGGTTCTGGGTCCGGAGTGGCACTAGCGAGATTCTCCATGGAACAGGCGGGGAACGAGGGTTTGTTTCTCGCCAGTGTCCACTCCACAAACGCGGCGAAATCCGCTCGAGGGCCGTCGGCGCTCTGCATGACGCGTTGAGGCTGGCGTCATAGAACGCACAGAGCGCGTCGCCCGGGTAGCTGGTGGTGTGAGCTACTAGCTGGAACATGATGGTATATCCCTCGAGCGGTAGATCCCCCTGCTTCAGCCGAAGGAGGATGAATTCCGGACGGAGTAGGGGATTCATGGGGAAAACACAACGGAACCAAAGGACTGGAAAAAACGAACGAGAAACAAAACGGGGGAAACACAAAAAACTGTTTGGGTCAGACCTTCTGTCACACTTCAGGCAGGAACAGACGAACAACGACGTAGTGAAACGAACAGTCTTTAATAATCCACAGGGAAACACGGGGTGGTAACATTAAGATCTGACAAGGCAATAGGGAAAACACACGCTATATATACACAGACTGATTACAAACACAGGTGCAGACAATGAGGGAGAAACCAAAACACACAGAGCTGCAGAGGGAAATGATGGGAGAAACCAACTAAAAAGTCCAGGGGTGTGACAACTAGTTTCTGCTTCTTTGCTTTCATAAAGTTATAAGTACAGCAAATGTCCTAATTACAATAAAGATGTATAAAAGTACTGTTTTATTTTAATTATTAAACATAAGTATATTACTTTTGATAATTGCAAACTGATGCTGTTCAGATTTATATGGAACGAGTCGACAACAGTGTGACATTTTCTGAAAACATGTTACAAGATTATCAACATTATCAGAAAATTTTCTGTAACACATGAGGTACATTTGTTTCTCTTTAATCTGTCATGATGTTTCTAAAGATGTGACTGCAGGTTTCAGGAAGACTTGAGGCTTTAACACAGTCTGTGTCTTTAACCGTCTGTCAACATTTGGTCAGTATATGGAGCTCAGTCAACTTCATCTTGTGCTCTGTGAGTATTATTTTCTCTCAGTGTGTTTCAGTGGATGATAATTGCTGTTATATTGTGTTCCTGAATGTATGTCTTTTCTTTCTGCTCTCAAAGTTTCAAATCCTCTACTCCATGATATATGAGTGAAAGACGAGTTTGAGAGAGGAAGTGTGCAGTTAATGCTGTATGTGTAAGAGAAATGCACTCTATTGCATTGTAGATCAGTGCATTTGTTCAGTCATTTAGTTTTGTGCTGTTCAGTGGTGTTTAATGAATCAGTTCTGCTGGTTTGTTTTACAGTCTGCTGTCTCTGATGCCTTAGACTGGCCACACACCTAAAGATTTTAAGCCGATTTGCACCCCTGTGTGATTGGGGGATGAGTGTGACCCGATTCGAGGCTTATCTCTCGTAAATATCAAACAAGTTTTCATAAAAATATCAAACACTCTTGATCAGGCTGCCTCTGATGTGATACCCTTGATAGCCAATATGAGTGAGTAAGTGTGACCTACCGGATGTTGTGTGCTTCTATAGCTGAAACTTGGCAGCCACAAACATCACCCTTATTCTTTTTTTTTCTATTTTTGTTTTACACCATGCAACAAAGTGTGCCCTTTGAGAGCTGACAACGATTGTCCTGTATGTGTTTTTCTTCTTTAGTCACATTTGATCTTGTGAGTCTCTGTGAGATCTTGTGTCACTATGAAGTTGTTCCTACAGTCAACAAGTGTGTGGTCTCGCAGTCTGTTTTTTTTTTTTCTTTTGTATCCACAGCCAA
>NW_026128321.1:0-10633 GCF_022985175.1 Labeo rohita
TTCCTCAATCTTCTTGTGATGTGTGTTTTCCAATTTTCAGAACAATGGTTAAAATATAAGGACCTGGAGCACATTCAACCAGAGTACTAATGAGCTTTTCTTTGATATCATACTCATTATCACTTGTATCAAAGCTTCCAGGTGTGTCAATAACTTTGGTATTTATTCCATTAACCATCTCATCTCCAGTGTCAAAATCTTTTGTTTTTGAAATTGGTGAAGATTCACTTTTTAATATTTGTTTTCCAAGAATTGTATTCTCAGCACTGCTTTTTCCATCTCCTGTTTTCCCAGCAAGGAAAATAATTCTCTTGGGCTTGGATTCAGTGACTAATTAGAAAAAAATAAAAAAAAATAAAACAGTTGTTACTAAATGTTTTTGTTAATATAAATATAAATATAAATATAAATGTTTATTTATTTATTTATTAGGTGAGAATGTACTTGTTTGAACTTCAAATATGTGGTTTGTTAGTAATGTCTATTGTAAAATTTGCTTCAATGTTTTCAGAGATGTGAGCTCCAGGATGTCAGGGGCGTTCAGTGCTTATGAATCAATTTGCCATTGGCTCTGATGTCTCCAGTGGTTAAACATCTGATATAATCTGGGTAAATCTAATGGGTAGTATTTGGTCTATTTGGTATATATATATATATATATATATATATATATATATATATATATATATATATATATATATATATATATATATATATATTATTATTATTATTATTATTATTATTATTTATTTATTTATTTTTATTTTATTTTTTTTTTTAAGAGCAAATAGTTTTGGCTGAGGGCAGAATCTCATGATGTTATATTTTATGTAAATTTAATGCTGTATATGACAGTGCTGTCTTTTTACCTTTGACAGAATTGCCTAGCAACTTTTATGAAGGCTGTTGTTGTTTATTAACTATTATTATTTAATAAATCATATTTTATTCCGTATTATATTCAATAAATAATATTATATTCTATGGATGCACTGAAATAAAAATTATGGGCCAAAAACTAAAACCAAAACAGAAAATGTTTTGTAGGAATTGTTTACTATTTTTCTAAATAATATAGTAATATTAGTAATATTATAAATCATACAGTAATTTTGTCAGATTTTTAAATTTAACTAAACAGTTTTAATTATACAAAATTTTCAAAACACAAGCAAATAAAATAACTTTACTGAAAATAACACAATAACATTGGACAGGTCCAATCATCTCCAAGCCTTATTCAAAAGGCCAATGAACATTCATGAACATTGGCGAGTGGTATTTGCATGCCGAGCCACTCCCCGTATATACGGGTATATAAGATGGCGGCGTGCAACCACTCATTCAGACTTTTGCTTTTGGAGCCTCGTCTTCTGAGCCATTTAAAAAAAAAAAAAAAAAAAAAAAAAGAGTTCCTGAGTTCACACTCTCTCTGCTGGCGTGCTGCCGAGCTACTAAAAGAGCTTCATCTAAAAGAGCGTTCGGCAGCCGCCAGCCTAATCCTGCGGGCTGCCGTTTTCACGGCATCAACGCCTCCCGCACTCCAGCGAGCGCCCCCCGTTTGAGTGCACGGTTGTGCCGCGGTTTCTCCCTGGGCGGACCGGGATTTCAAAAGAGTGAATTTCTCGCGGCTGTCGAGGACATCTTCCCGGTATGTCTCTCCGGCCGTGCGCTTCCGGGTGCGGTAGTTTCCTCGCCTCTTTGGACGGACATGATCGCTGTCTCACGTGCCTGGGCCGAGAGCACGCTGAGGCAGCGTTCACGGATGGTACGTGCGTTCATTGCGAACGTATGTCCATGGCTGCGTTAAAGTCCCGCCGCTCATTCATGAGTAGGCACCCCTTGTTGTCTTCCCGCGGTAAGTCGTTGAGCCGTCAAGGTTTTTCGGCTGCCGCGGTGAGGCACTTGGGGGACATTCAGGTGACTGTGCAGAATGTTCCGTCGGCCCCCAAAGCCCCGCGGACTTCTGCGTCACCGCGCAGTCCCGTTGAGCTGCCAGAGCAGTATACCTCCCCGTACAGCGGGCTGGGTATCTCCTTTGGCGCTCCCCAGGAGATCGAGATGTCTGCTGCAGCATCAGAGGGAGAGTCTGACGATGAGGCTGACGACTCGGCGGGTCGGTACCCCTCTGCGGTTGCCGCCCCGTCTGAGACGGATGCTGAACTGTCGGCTATGCTCCTCCGAGCCGCCAAGGAGATCGGTCTGGAGGTGCCCAAAACACCTCCGGCCGATCCCTCTAGGCTGGATGATTGGTTTCTGGGGAGGGCTCCCGCGGCACCGCCGCGCTCTCCCCCAGTGCCTTTCTTCCCGGAGGTGCATGAGGAGCTGGTGAGGACTTGGCGAGCCCCGCACTCTTCTCGTCCACGTCCCAGCTCCTCTCCCCCGCCTCTCTCGGCGGTGCAGCCCCCGGGGTTATGAGGCGGTCCCTCAGGTCGAGCGCGCTGTCGCGGTGCATCTATGCCCGCCCGGCGCTGCCACCTGGCGGGATCGGCCCCATCTCCCCTCCAGGGCGTGTGAGTTCTCGTCCGCTCTCGCGGGCCGGACTTACCACGCCGCTGGACAGGCTGCCACCGCCTTGCACGCCATGGCCACCTTACAGGTGTACCAGGCCAGGCCAAGGTGTTGAAACACCTGCACGAGAGGGGTTCTGACCAGGGTGCAATGGAGGAACTCCGCGCCGCCACCGACTTCGCCCTCCGGGCTACGAAGGTGACGGCGCGTTCCCTTGGTCAGGTGATGTCCACCATAGTGGTCCAGGAGCGACATCTATGGCTGACCCTGGCCCAGATGGCAGATGTCGACAAATCACGGTTTCTCGACGCTCCTATCTCCCAGGGCGGCCTATTCGGCGACACCGTCGAGGACTTTGCCCCAGCAGTTCTCGGCGGTTCAAAAGCAGACGGAGGCGATTAAACACATCCTGCCCCGCCGCGCGACATTCCAACCATGTCCGCAGGGCCCCAACCTCCGCCTGCTCGTCGCCGAGGGCGCCCCCCGCGGCTTCCAAACAACCAGCTCCGTCCCCTGCTAAGGTACATGACACCAGATTGGCAGCCCGACGTCGAGCTGGCCGTGGGAGAGCGGCGCCGCCCGCGTCTCAGGGACCGGTCACCCGCAAAAGATCTGCGAAGCGTCCCTGACACGGGCAACCTGGAGGTGGAGAGAATCGCTCTTTGGGGGATGACAACATCAACGTCCCCACTCCCGGTGGAGGGCCGGGAGCTGTCACAGAAAGAGTCAATTCTCACCACCTCCGGGTTCAGGCCCCGAGTTCCCTCTTTGAGCAGCGCCCAAGAAGTGTCTCCTCGGATTCGGACTCGGAGCCTGATGTCGCCAGCGCGGGAACCAGGGAAGAAGGTAAGCGCTGCCCAGTGCAGTCTGACTTTTCTCCAGGACGTTCTTCCTTCTGGGATCAGTCCCCTTCCCCTTCCCCCCCCCAGGCTGCCCCACTGCGGTCACGTCGGTCAACGTCCCTTTGATACCCCTGGCGACCAGGCTGGGAGCCTGGCTTCAGCTTCCCAGCCCCTCGCGGTGGTTGATTCGGACGGTACGTCTCGGCTATGCGATTCAGTTCGCCAGGCGTCCGCCCAGGTACAGAGGCGTCCTTTCCACTTCTGTCCATTCGGACACACATGCCGCTGTGCTTCGTGCGGAGGTTGCAGTCCTACTGGCGAAGGACGCAATCGAGCCTGTCCCTCCAGCCGAGATGAAGTCAGGGTTTTACAGTCCTTACTTCATCGTGCCCAAAAAGAGCGGTGGGTTAAGACCCATCCTGGATCTTCGAGCCCTGAATCGGTCCCTTCTCAGGCTGCCGTTCAAGATGCTCACGACGAAGCGCATGCTAACATGCATTCGTCCCCAGGATTGGTTCGCAGCCATCGACCTGAAGGACGCGTACTTTCACGTCTCGATCCTGCCTCGACACAGACCCTTCCTACGGTTTGCTTTCGAGGGTCGAGCGTATCAGTACAAAGTGCTTCCATTTGGCCTCTCCCTCTCTCCCCGTGTCTTTACGAAAGTCGCGGAGGCTGCCCTGTCCCCTCTTTGGCAGACGGGCATTCGCATCCTCAACTATCTCGACGACTGGCTTCTCATAGCTCACTCGCGAGATCTGTTGTGCGAACAGAGGGACTTGGTGCTCCGGCACCTCAGCCATCTGGGCCTTCAGGTCAACCGAGAGAAGAGCAAACTCTCCCCAGTGCAGAGGATCTCTTTTCTCGGTGTGGAGCTGGACTCGGTCAGTATGACAGCCCGCCTCACCAACGAGCGCGCGCAGTCAGTGCTGAAGTGTCTGGAGTCATTCAGACACAAAACAGCGGTCCCTCTCAAAACATTTCAGAGGCTCCTGGGGCATATGGCAGCCGCAGCCGCAGTGACGCCGCTCGGCCTGCTTCATATGAGACCGCTTCAGCGCTGGTTACACGATCGAGTCCCGAGATGGGCATGGCACCGTGGCACACTCCGGATTGGCGTTTCCCCGCAGTGTCGCCGCCTGTTCAGCCCGTGGTCAGACCCGGCCTTCCTTCAGGCCGGAGTCCCCCTGGGACAAGTCTCCAGGCATCTTGTGGTATACACGGATGCCTCTTCCACGGGTTGGGGTGCTGTATGCAACGGGCAAGCAGCATCGGGCTCCTGGACAGGACCTCCTCGACTGCAATGGCATATCAATTGCCTAGAGTTGTTGGCTGTGCTTCTGGCCCTTCGTCGCTTCCGACCGACGTTGCGTCACAAGCACGTGCTTGTTGTTCGCACCGACAGCACAGCGACTGTAGCCTACATCAACCGTCAGGGTGGTCTACGCTCCCGTCGCATGTCACAACTCGCCCGCCATCTGCTCCTATGGAGTCAAACGTGGCTGAAATCGCTACGTGCCGTTCACATTCCAGGAGAACTCAACCGTGCAGCCGACCAGCTCTCACGGCAGTCCACCCATCCTGGAGAATGGCGACTCCACCCCGAGACAGTCCAGCTGATTTGGAGCCATTTCGGGAGGCCCAGATAGATCTGTTTGCTTCCCCCGATCCTCCCACTGCCAGCGGTTCTACTCCCTCAACGAGGCTCCCAACAGCCTCGGCAGGGACGCACTGGCACACAGCTGGCCTCCGGGGCCCAAGTACGCCTTTCCCCCCCAGTGAGCCTCCTTGCACAGACACTGTGCAAGATCAGGGAGGACGAGGAGCAGGTTCTGCTGGTTGCGCCATACTGGCCCACCCGGACCTGGTTTCCAGAACTCATTTCCCTCGCGGCAGCCCCTCCCTGGAAAATCCCCTTGAGGAGAGACCTTCTTTCTCAGGGGATGGGCACAATTTGGCACCCGCGCCCCGACCTGTGGAACCTGCACGTCTGGTTCCTGGACGGGACGCGTCAGACCTCTCCGGCCTTCCACAGGCCGTGATAGAAACTATCACTCAGTCCAGAGCCCCCTCTACAAGGCAGGCTTATGCGCTGAGATGGGGTCTGTTCGTCGACTGGTGTTCCTCTCGCGGGAGGGACCCACAGAGATGTACGATTGCAGTAGTGCTTTCCTTCCTGCAAGAAAAGTTGGAGCGCAGGCTGTCCCCTTCAACTCTCAAAGTGTACGTTGCTGCCATTGCAGCGTACCACGATGCAGTGGATGGAACATCCCTAGGTAAGCACCAACTCATCGTCGAGGTTCCTGAGGGGTGCGAGAAGGGTTAATCCCCCAGGCCGCACCCCATACCCTCTTGGGACCTCTCCGTCGCCCTCCAGGGCCTGCGGGAGGCCCCATTTGAGCCACTTGCGTCAGTTGAGCTAAAATATCTGTCACTTAAGACAGCGCTCCTGACCGCACTGGCCTCCATCAAGAGGGTAGGGGACCTACAAGCTTTCTCTGTCGACGAAGCGTGCCTAGAATTCGGGCCCGGCGATTCTCACGTCATCCTGAGACCCCGGCCTGGTTATGTGCCCAAGGTTCCCACCACGCCTTTCCGCGATCAGGTGGTGAACCTGCAAGCTCTGCCCCTGGAGGAGGCAGACCCAGCCTCTGCGCTGCTGTGTCCAGTTCGCGCTCTGCGTATATACGTGGACCGCACTCGGCACTTCAGACGCACCGAGCAGCTCTTCGTCTGCTTTGGAGGTCAGCAGAAAGGGAATGCTGTCTCCAAACAGACAGAGGTTGGCCCATTGGGTGGTAGATGCCATCTCCCTGTCGTACCAAAACCAGGGAGAGCCATGCCCCTTAGGTGTTCGTGCCCACTCCACACGGAGTGTTGCCTCATCCTATGCGTTGGCTCATGGCGCCTCACTAGCAGATATCTGTAGAGCTGCGGGTTGGGCGACACCTAATACCTTCGCCAGGTTCTACAACCTTCGCGTAGAGGCCGTATCCTCCCGTGTCTTAACATAGACATCACAGGCGAGCGGGAGTCCGGCTGGTGTCGGCTTGCTGCGCCATTCCTAATGGATCCGTGCGCTATTTCCCTCAGTTGTTCCCTCCGGCGAACCTGGGTCCTCCATGCCCCGCAGTCAGGCCTAGTGCGGAGTAGTGCTTGTCTGTGCTCCGGTTGGGTCTCCTTCGCCCAGCAGGTTGTGGCAACATGTTTCAGTATTTTTCCACGGTCAGCCAGAAGGCCGATGTTTCCCTCATATATCCCTAAAATCTATGGATATATTGAATTTCTTGTGTTCCACATGTAGAGATTTCATGTGCTCCGCCCCCCAACTCCTGCTTCAGTACAACTGGCATCCCTGTGGGGCCCCCTATTGGCCCCCAGGGCGTTGGGAAGGTTACGCTCATATCCGTCTGCTGACACGTCCGCCTGTCGGCACGCGGTGTGTTGCGTAACGCGACGTCTGGTTCGTGGCCTGTTCCATGGGTCTGTTCCCATATGTAACGTCGTAGTGAAACGACTGAAGGGGAACGTCTAGGTTACGTACGTAACCCTCGTTCCCTGAAGGAGGGAACGGAGACGTTACATCCCCTGCCACGACCTGACGTCGCGCTGACGCCGGGCTGCAGCTCGGCTCCTCAGCAAAAGCCTGAATGAGTGGTTGCACGCCGCCTTCTTATATACCCGTATATACGGGGGGAGTGGCTCGGCATGCAAATACCACTCGCCAATGTTCATGAATGTTCATTGGCCTTTTGAATAAGGCTTGGAGATGATTGGACGTTCCCATATGCCATAATTCATAGAATTTTACACAGATCATCATTATAATAACTCTTACAACATTTACACATTTTGTATTATATTTCACAGTTTATGAATGTTTTTTATCCAAAGTGCACTTAAAGTCATTTCATCAGTTTATTCATTCCTTGTTCCTTGTAAACAGGGATTGTTCGTGCCATGCTTTGTTGTTAGAGCTACAGGAATGTGGTTTAATCAAACATTTAATGAGTGATCATCTTATGATCAGGATGCAAACAGGGATGTTTTTTTTTGTTTTGTTTTTTTTTGTGGCTGGGCACACACCAGTTGTGTCTACTTTCATTTTCATTATGCCAGTGTTTTGTATGGTGTTTTGCTCAAAATAGAAACAGACTCTGAGATTTTGCCAATTTCAAGACAATCATACAACCAAACTTTTTGTAATTTATTTTTAATTTATTTTTGAAATGTGATTTTTGTAGATGTTATCCATGACTTTCTCTCTTTTGAGTGAGTGGCCAAGTAGTAACTAGAGAGACAAACTTGCTGGAAAGTCACAAGCTGAAAAAAACATTTTTACAGGATTGTCGTACAGGATGTGTGCTCAGTGTAAACAGGAGCCCTACCCTTTCCTGTGTGCAAAGTACTTTTGGTTGTGTTTACTTTCTCTTTTAAAATGGAAGAGTAAATGCACATTACATAACATCAACACAATGTACTCCCATTTCCTTTCTCTTTTGTAAGTCAGTCTTTCAAAAATAAAATGCTTTTTCATTGACGACAGATATACATGATTTGAAAATGCTTTTTCAAGCATTGTAACTTTTCCTTGACACAACTGTCCAACACTGACTATAGGTATGACATTATTAAAAAAGAAATGTAGCATTAGTTTGACAGCAGATAGGAGGACTTGTGCAATGCAGATACAGATTTTAGACAAATGTAAAAAGTTGGCACCATGATTGGGATCATCACTGTTAAAAAAAAAAAAAAAAAAAAAAAACACTGTCAAATGACCAGCAGCTATTGCTGCCAAAGAAAAACTGTCAAATTTAAGTAAATTATCGTAATTGAAACAAGAATAAATCTGTAAAATAAGGGGTTTTGCACTTTATTGAAATTAAGATATTTTACTGTAATTTTATGTTTTGTTTTGTTTTTTTGTGTTTTTTTTTTTGTTTGTTTGTTTTTGGGGCAGTCATAGCTGCCAGTCACTTGACCGTTATCTTTTTTTTTTTTTTTTTTTTTTAATTAATTAATTAATTTATTTATTTATTTATTTACAGTGCTGATCCCTATCATGGTGACAATCTTTACGATTTTTACTAAAATGTTAGCATCTAAACTTCTGTTAATTCTCAATAAGACCTCTGGTATGAAATTAAGTCAAACTGATTAGTAATAAGTGAAGACACAGAGATCTTGAGAGATCTATTAGTGTTTACTGTCTTTCTTTATTGTTACAGTAAAGGTGTTTGATCATAATAATTCAGAAAATATCTGTAAAAAATGTTTAATGCAAATTTCTGTAAAACAAAACAAAAAAAGTCGCACAGTATTTAAATTAGTATATTTTACTTTACATTTATTATTTTATTTTATTTTATTCCTGTAATAAAATACACTTATTATTTTTTTTTCCTGTTCAATACAAAAAAAAAAAAAAAAAAAAAAAAAAAAAAAAAAAAATTGTTCTATTCATTTATTTATTAATTAATTAATTAATTTATTTATTTATTTATTTTTTGTGAGCAATGGTGCCATTTGGCCATTTGCACCATCTGCTGGTGATTTCACTAATTATTATTGACATTATTTTTGTAAATGTGTATACATTTCTAAGTAATTTAAGAAACAAAAGAGAATTACTGTAATGCACTGTTAATGATATAATACTTAAAATAACATCTGAATTAAATTTGCAGATTTTGTTTTTAATTTTACAATGTTTTGCGTACAGTTTATGATATTTTACTTTTATTTGCATACGTATATTATGTCATCATAAACATTCTAATATGTGTGACTTTTCAATTTTTGTTTGTTGAATGACCTTGCAGGTTGTTGCGAATCCAAATGCAAATGCAGTTTGTCAAGTGAACTGAAATCAAACAGAGATCTTGTGAGTAGGGAGTAGCTTAAAGATATAGTACACCCAAAAATGAAGCTGATAATTTACTCATCTTCTGGTCATCCATGATGTAGGTGACCTTTTTTTTTTTTTTTTTTTTTTTTTTTTTTTTTATTAATATTATTAATATTTTTTTTTTTTTGAGTAGAAGAGTAAGGAAGATTTTTAGCTGAAACTGTGGTCTTTGGTGACTTTTGAAATCCTGTACAAGCAGACTATTATCAATGCATGTCTTCTGTCAAAACAGTGGACTGTGGTTTCATTCCACTTACTCTGCAATAAAATCAGAAGAAAACTAAATCATTAAGACAGCGTACACAGAGTACATATTTACACATACAAATGTCTACACATTATGAGAAACATACACAAGAGATTTTTTAGGGGTTCGAGCATGCAGTGCTGAAACCCTATTGTAATTGTAAAGATTTGTTTTTATTTTTATTTTTTTTTCTGCTAAAACTGAACGTGCAGACCAAACCGTAAGGCCTAGAGAGCTGAAACTTGGCCAGAAGGTAGAGCTCCCCAATAAACAAATCTGACAAAGCCTCGCCCCAGTCAGCCTATAGATGGCGCTACTAACTTTTTTTACATTTTTGCCCATAGCTCGTACAATTTTTGCACTGTCGCGGAGTATGAAGTCCGTTTTTTCTGCAAAATTGCGTTATGTCCTAAATCTACTTTTGCGAGCTAGTCCTAGATTTTTTTCTCACGATTGGAACCAAACCAGTGCAGAAATATTCTCTGGACAGTGAATATAAATAATTATCCAAAAAAAGTTAAAATTTCAATTTTTGCACGCAACAGTGCGCAAAAACCTGTTATGCTAACTTTAGCCAATTGTTCATTTTAGCTATAACACTCGAACGGAATGAGATATTTTTGCCAAACTCTGTACACATCTGTAAGAGCTTGTTTTTAGGTAAAAAAATTGCAGCGTTCGGCCACTTGGTAGCACTATAATAATGTAAAAACTTAAAACGTATACTATAACTACACTACCGTTAATCCAATTGAATTGAAAATTGGTATGCAGCGTCTTTGTCCAAAGTGCCAAGAAGATCTATGAAGACATTCGCGTATCTTAAAAATCAACTTTGAGCACCCATTAGACAAGGTTAACAAAGGCTGATCGGAATGAAACTTGGCAGGCCTATTTGTCATGGCCCTAGAGGTCTGTGAGAAATTTGAAAGAAATCACTCACCAGGTGGTGCTAACGAGTTTTATGCATATCGTAATCATGGGGCTTTTCATGCATATGCACAATCTTCATATCATATGATAGATCTTCTCATTCTGAACAACTTTGCCTCAAGAACCACTGTCAATCAAATTGTTCATTAATTATTCAAGATGATTGAAAAACCTAGAATGAGATATTTT
>NW_026128322.1:0-10631 GCF_022985175.1 Labeo rohita
TCTGAGTTATTTGTATTTCTGTAACTCCATTATGTTTAACAATAACAGTAAAATCAAGTAAAACCATGTTAATGAAGTAGAAATGCTGCTCTTGATTTTTACTGAATGAGTCTGAGTTCATCATAAAGACACAGTATTAGATCAAAACTGTCTGCAGATGCCACAAAGCTGTTGAGTGATAGTTTCTCTCTCAAAGAGTAAGAGCGCATGTTAAGAAAGACTGTTTGAGAATCACAGACACACTAATAAACACAGTAAAAACAATATCAGAATATGCCGCTTTCTGTGATTTACAGACAAAAACACACTTGATCATCTGTTTGATCATGATATAAAGAGATTTGAATGAAATCATCAAAATGACTTCAGCACAGCATTAGTCTCAGAAACACAAAGTGACCAATGACACATCATAAGACAACACACATACCTAAAAAACAACTGGAGAAAGATGAAGCTCTCACCTCAGTGTTTGTACATCTGTCTTTTTCTTCCTCTGAACTGTCCTGTTGAACAGCAGCTCTGAAAATAGGAGGTGAAAGAGGAAGAGAAGAGATGTGAGAATGAGAAGAAAGAAAATCTAAACTCTCATCCGCTTTGTTATTCAATCAGTTAAAATGAAAGTTTCATTCTTAGGAAAGGCTGCTGAACTTACTTAGAAGTTGCTTTACAAGTTTGTGAATACACTTTCAATGTTGGAAGTCAAGTGTCAGTCCCAGATGTTGGAGAGGAAATGACACTGCTAGACCCTGGCTCTAACTATATATCAGTAAACACTGCTGAGGCATCGGTCAGGACACCAAGAATGAGGAGACTGGAGCTTTTTTCACAAAATGTATTGAATGTTAGCCTAAAATAACAAAACATAACATTAGTATAAAACAAAAATAGGCACATATTCACAAATGAGTCGGTCACTTCCTAGTCAAGAATACTAACATTCAGTATCATCTCTAAACAACAGTTAAAGCTCTAAATATGCAGAGGATGAGAAATTGAAGATTGTCATCAAAGTTGACAGATTAATGATGGGTTATAATGTAAACTGTAATATGTAACTTGGTATTTGCATAATCTATCATAATTTAGCGCATCATAATTTGGCATCCTCTCATGAGATCACACATGTATCATTACATGTCTGTGCTCGTCCATACAAACGTACAAAGTCAGATAATACACTTAAAACATGGTTGAAAATATATAGAAACAGAAGGAAACTTTCTTTCGGGTCATGTACTAACACTCTGAACATCAAAACACCAGCGAACATCCAAATTACATTCAGGAAGAAACTTCTATACGCAGCTCATCTAGTTGCACATCTCCGTCATCTTATATTTCCGGTGTTATGGATCAACTGAAGATCATGTTCTCAGTTGTCAGCTCTTCGTAGAGTCAGTGAAACCATCGTCCAGCTCACTTCAGTTGTGACAAGGTGGATCTGTCTCTAGGGCACATCTAGTTGTCATGGTCTCAGCTGTCATGGTCTTCAGTGAGGTTGTGGTCGTCTCTAGGTTCTGATCCATCATCTGGTCTGGATACAGTCTGGATCTGGTTAATTAACATCATTCAGTTAAGCAGAAACATTTTAAGGCATTGATTACATATAGTGATCATAATGATAATTTTTCAGTTTTGCATGCTAATTCAGAGTTGGGATCCTGTGAAGTTTTTGCAGGGGTTGTTGTCATCTCTTTATGGGTGTTAGGGAGGTTGTTACCACTGAAATGAAGATAACTGGCATAATTCAAAGTTATATTGCATATAAAGAGGCCCCCGCTCATTACATTTTATTTATAAAATTGAATATGTGTCATATTTTCAGTTTAATAAGTCTGCAATAAAGTACATAATAAAGCTTATCCTATTCTAATTGATGTTTAGGAGAGAGATGCCCTATTCATGTGAGGTGCCAAATGACTATGAGGGTAGTGATGTACTGTCTCTTGGAATATTAGCCATATATGTAATAATTCATCATATGTTCAACATGAAAAAGTTGCGGTTGCCACTGAGTGGTTGTCACAAGACAAAAGACAGTATGGAAACTGGAAAAGGAACCTGAGTCGGTAAGAAAGTTCCCTACAGCAAGGCTCATTTTTAATTGTTAAACACTTTGTCACCTTGTAAATGTAAACATGCCACAAATGTTACATACATATAGCTAATATGAATTGTATAAATATCTTCCTGTGTTCATCACACATTATAGAGTTTGGCTTTTGAATCTGTTCATCATGTTTTCTACTGTTAGGAACACAAGTAATCTGACAAGAGCCCAGGATGTAGTATGTAAAAAACGAAACAGTCTAAACAGAGATCTAAACCTATGCAAAATCAGTCATATGTCCAGGGAAGAGGATACAGAGGCATCAGAGCAATCAAGAGATCTCAGAAAATAATAATAATAATAAAAGTGTAAAATCACTTAAACTTAAGCCAAAGCATCTGTTCTTTTTATTATTATTATTATTATTTTATTTTATTTAATATTAAGTAATAACTCAGAACATTAATAATTTGATTAGGAACAATAGTAAACTCAAGAGCAATTAACAAGACTTGTCAATAAAAACATAATGGACATTGCAGTTCTTGTTTGCTTTAGGTAGCCTACTGCTAATATGAACTTAATCTGTATTTGTTCATTCGAACACATATGACAGCACACTACAGACACAATGCTATACAGAGATATTGAAACAACAGTACTTACAGTTTCACTTCAGTTCTTTGAGGAGTTTGACCATTCATTGCAACAACTGTCCCATGTTAATGTGGGCATGGTTTGTGAGCGTGGTTTTTAAACATGGTAAACTTCCTTAAAACTGTGTGAAATACGCAGACATGAACACAGCGAAATCAAGGCACTTTATTTTGCACACCAAATGTATACTACTGGTGAAACACGTTTTTTATTCTATGATCTGTGCAATTTTGCATGTGACGAATCTGTCTTCGTCAAACATCTGGCAAACATCAGGTAAACATTCTTGCGTGCATGCACGCATGCCCAGTTGATCCATAACACCGTCTTTCCTTGTTTTAACCCTCTGGTTGTGTTCGAGTCAAATTGGCCCGGAAAAGATTTTCTTTTTCCCAAAAATACTAGTTAATGTTATCACACTGGACTCAAACGTACTGACTTTGTTCACACAGGGTATAAGTACATCTCAGAAATCCCGGTCAAAAATGACTGGACTCCAAACAACTGCTTCATTCTTTTTGTCAACTTGTTTTCTTTCATTTAGGACTGGTTTTGTGTTTCGATTTGCATCTGATTAATTGTAATGTGCTTGAATGTTTAATCAGGAAGTTTGCTTTTAAATGCTTTTATTTTGTGCAAAATTGCACAAAGTCACACTCAACAAAAATGGGGAAGAGCACAAAAAACAGGATGTTTATTTTGAAATGATTTTGTTTTCTAAAAAGGGTCACAAAGTAACACTTATGCTGTTCCTGTTAAGTCTGCCCATCGTGACATACAAGAAAGAACACATTAAAATTATTTACATTATAACATTTCAAGGAACAACAAACCAAAACTGTTATTTTAGTTATATATATCAAGGCAGTTTGAGCGTGTGAGTGTATGAGAGGTTTATCACAGAGAGAGTTATCATAAAAGCATATTGCATCCAGTTCAAGGTAGGATGAAATAGGAATAATTCTCACATTAGAGTGTGTGTGTGTGTGTGTGTGTGTGTGTGTGTGTGTGTGTACTTGTTTTTGCTACATTGTGGGGACCAAATGTCCCCACAAGGATAGTAAAACCTGACATTTTTGACATGGTGGGGACCGGCCTGCGGTCCCCACAATGTTAAAAAATTATTAAAAATAGTAAATGAAGTTTATCTGAAAGTGTAACGATGCAAACATGTTTCCTGTAAGGGGTAGGTTTAGGGTTAGGGTTGGGTTAGGGGATAGACAATATCGTTTAGTCAGTATAAAAACTATAGAAGCCTATGGAAAGTCCCCACAATTCATAAAAACAAACGTGTGTGTGTGTATGTGTGTGTGTGTGTGTGTGTGTGTGAGATAGCGTGAGTATACATGAATCTATACATGCACAGGTCCAAGGCCTTTATGTTTGCTAGCACAAAATGCTCCTGAATTCTAGTTGTTTCTCTTACTTTCATTCTTCCCCATTCACTTTCAATGGCTGGCCATTTTTGGCAATTTTGTACAGTTTTGCCTACTTTCGGATAAATGAGGCCTATGATTAATCGGATGCAAATAGAAACACAAAACCAGTCCTAAATGAAAGACAATAAGTTGACAAAAAAACAAATCCAATCTTTAGTGATAATATAGCATATTTACAGATTTATAAGCAAGTGTTTGGAGTCTGGTCATTTTTGACCGGGAACACCACAAGTGTGACAGGAATCCGAACACGACCAGAGGGTTAATAGAAATTCATTTACCTTGTGAGACACAGACAGTTCGTCATTAATATCTGTTTCTCATACATCAGTTTGTTCCATCAACATTTTCACAGCATATTTTAATATTTTACGCATAGTTAACTTTGCATCTGTTACGAATCTGGTCGGTGACCTGCGGTCCACTCACCACCAGATGTCGCTCTCGCTCCATCATTTTACACAGACTGTTGTATTACACTCCGGAATCCATCTCCCGTCATGCAGCGCGTTGATTGGGTCAGCACCTGGGACCAATCAGGCGCGCTATAAAAGCCCTGGTCTTACCCCATGCAAGTCACGGAGTGTTGTTGTTGTTATTATTTTGTTAGCGTTTCCTAGTTTCCGAGTTCCTAGTTCCCTGTGTTTAGTTCCCTCGCCTGGCCATCTCGTCTCGACTGTCTCGCCGCCTGCCTTCTGGACTCTTGCTCGTTTTCTTGGATTATTCTCTACGTCTTGCCTGTGATATACCTGTTTGCTACTGTTTTGACCCTGCCTGTACGACCATGTCTTTGCCTCATCCCATTAATAAAAGTTCGCAGATGGATTGGCTCGCCTCTCGTCTCACTCACTCCGTTACAGCATCAAACTTTTATATATATTTATAAATGAAAATATGGACTGATGAATAGTTACTAATAAATAGTTACGATCAATTTAATAAATGCAAAAAATGTGCAAAAATATATGCCAACTGTATGTGTGTCACAGTTGACGTTATGTGTGGGGAATGAGCAGGAGGAGAGCGGAGATCCAATAAGTGAAGCTTTATTAAATACTCCACAATGAACAGGAATGGCAGGAAACAGCAGGAAACCAGCAACCATGACCTAAAAGAACGGAGTAACAATACAATCACCGACAATCAGACTAAGACACAACCAACCTTAAATACACAGACAAACCAATCAGAACAGGACAGGTGATGACGATTAGACAGTGACGTAACTAATGAGAACAGGAACAGGAAGACCAAATAAGGGCAAACATTGGGAAAACACACAAAAACAGTCCAAAGGGTCTGACATGCACCCCCACCCCCCCCCCCCCAAAAAAAAAAAAAAGACTCGCGCCGTAACACATACACAGGGGTGGGAGGGTGGGTGCCCTGGAGGCTTGTGCAGGGCAGACACAGGAGGGATAGGGGTTACGCCTCCAGAGTGGATCCTGGAGCTCAAGGAGCCATGGCGGGTCAGGGAGTTCGGGGAGCCATGGCCGAGCACACAGTCCATGTAGCCATGGTGGGTCAGGGAGTTCGGGGAGCCAAAGCCGAGCACTAGGGGTGTGACGAGACACTTATCCCATGAGACACGAGACTGGGTTCACGAGAACGAGACAAGACAAGATTTTTAGACTTTTCTTAAGAAATCCTCAATGATGAAATATATAGGGAAAATAATCTTTTATTCAACTGAAAGTTGCATTTTGAACTTTATGAAATTAAACTTTAATTTTAATGAATTATATGCAGTAATATTTAAACAAGAGCCCCAGTTGTTTTAAATAAATTGGAGACCATGATTCTCTCACCATTCTAGAGAAAAAAAAGATTAGAAAACTAAACAAAATAGTGTAATTTACTAGTGGTTCTCACAAACTGTTTATTGCTTAAGTCTCTTAAAAACATATTAATTTAAACAAAAAAAAAAAAAAAAAAAAAACATTCAATGAAGGAGCCAGTGTTTCACTTCATTAAGACTTGTCTGACTATTGAAATCTCCTGAATGAATGATTCAATGACAATTTTTTTTAAACGGTCAGTTGTCGCCACCTCCTGGCGGAAAAGGATAAGCGTTATAATACATACAAGTGTTATACTTTCGTTTTGATCGCTACTGTAGACAGTAACTGTTTATAACCAACCTATAAATTTTTATCCCAGTACTTCTATTATTTAAATGTCTGTAACACAGAAATAATGACTATTATGTGGTTGAAAAGACTTCCTGCGTTCACATTTACCCCGACCCTCTGATACATTAACATGGACAGCGACAAAACGTGCTTCTTACGCTCCACTGACACTCGCGATGTGAAACAGTCAATAGAAATAGCTAAATCGTTGTCATTCAGGAATAAGATTGCGTGGGTCTTTGAATCGAGAGCTCCACATTTTAGGGATTAATCGTGCAGCTCTGATGTAAACACTTCTAAATGTTTTGCAAGGATACCGTCACGAGATCTCACAAGATCCGACTGGTCTCGCGAGACACATTGGATCTCGCGAGATCTCATGTCACGAGATCTCATTACATCCCTACCGAGCACACAGTCCAGAGCTCCGGCTCTGGAGGGCGCGCTGGAGAGAGCTCCGGCTTTGGAGGGCGCTCTGGAGGAATGGACTGGATCAGTGGAGGTTTGGGAGAGCTGGATGGGACCAGCGGAGACGAAGGAGAGCTGGGCGGAAACAGAAGAGATAATAATTCACATAGATATTTATTGTCTTTAATGGGCTTGCCATATTTGTCTCCGATAATCCAGAGTGCGGGGGTGTGGCTGGAGTCCGAGAGCTGGCCGCGGGTGGCGGTGTCAGAGAGCCGAGTCCACAGTTCAAGTGGCCATGGCGGGTCAGGGGGTTCAGGAAGCCAAGGCCGAGCACACAGTCCATGTGGCCATGGCGGGTCAGGGAGCTCGGGGAGCCATGGCCGAGTCCACAGTCCAGCCGGCCATGGCTGATCGAGGGGGTAGCCCCCCCCCAAAGATTTTCTTGGGGGAACTTAGGGCTTAGGAGACGCTGACACAGGAGGGCGCTCAGGCGGTGCTGGCTCTGGAGGGCGCGCTGGAGAGAGCTCCGGCTCTAGAGGGCGCAATGGAGAGAGCTCTGGCTCTGGAGGGTGCACTGGAGGAATGGACTGGATCAGTGGAGGTTTGGGAGAGCTGGATGGGACCAGCAGAGACGAAGGAGAGCTGGGCGGAACCAGCGGAAACAGAAGAGATAATAATTCACATAGATATTTATTGTCCTTAATGTTAATTGGGCTTGCCATATTTGTCTCCGATAATCCAGAGTGCGGGGGTGTGGCTGGAGTCCGAGAGCTGGCCGTGGGTGGCGGCGTCCGAGAGCTGGCTGCGGGTTCTAGGCTGAGGATGAGGGAGGAGCTATGGAGAATGGGGGTGAGTGAGGGAGGACCAGAGGGAGCGAGCTCCTTGGAACAGCACGTGGAGGAAGCTGGCTGGTGGTGAGCTGGAGTGGCCGTGTGTTTGCATATAGGGGGAAGATTAGGATCTTCCATTTCAACATAGTAATTGGAGTTACATAGAGCAAGGACAAAGTTGACAAATTCCGCTACGGGTCTGCGGCAATCGTCAGGGGTGATAGAACGGAACAACTTGACATGAGTTAACCCTATATGGAAACACGCGTTGATCATAGCATCGCTCCAACTCACCAAATGAATAACGCTAAGGAATTCCTCCACGTATTGCTCCAATGGCCTCTCCGCCTGTTGGATGTTGTTAATTAACATTAAGGACAATAAATATCTATGTGAATTATTATCTCTTCTGTTTCCGCTGGTCCCATCCAGCTCTCCCAAACCTCCACTGATCCAGTCCATTCCTCCAGAGCGCCCTCCAAAGCTGGAGCTCTCTTCAGTGTGCCCTCCAGAGCCAGAGCTCTCTCCAGTGCACCCTCCAGAGCCGGAGCTCTCTCCAGCGCACCCTCCAGAGCCGGCGCCGCCCGAGCGCCCTCCAGAGCCGGAGCTCCCTCCAGAGCGCCCTCCTGTGTCAGTGTCTCCTAAGCCATAACACAGAAATAATGATTGCATCACTAGGTAATACCACCAGCGAGTAGTGTAGCTTGTAACAGATTCTCTGCATTTGCCTTTTTAAGACATTCCACTAAGATTTGCCTGAGGATTTATTTTACTCTGGATCAAAACCCTCGTAAGGGGGACTTAAGGATTATTCTCTCTTGCTCAATGAGAAGACCTTAGCACTACAAATGGAATGAGTGTGACACAAATCATGGGTCTTGTGCCATATCAGGAGACTCTTGAAGAAACTCTTGTTCACTCTAAACTGTAGGAACTGCAGTAAATATGGAGTTTAGATGAACTTGCTGAGGATCTCATTGTTGCTACTCCAGAGATGTTCAACTTTGGACGGTCACAGCCAGAATAAGCCTGTAGGCAATTTTTGGATGAAGGCTGAGGGTCAAACTTAAGGAAGATGATGCACATGAGGAGGTCACTGATAGCAGGAGTTTTCAGTCACAGTGAGGTCAGAGATCAGAGCTGGGATGTGCTAGATGGGTGCTTTAATCGCCTTATGTTATTTTTTAATCATCAGTATTTGTCATCCCAGGTGAAAAAGTGCACTTTCCTAATGCACTTAAATTGCTCAATTTTCATACACTAATTTTATACTTAATATACTACAAATGATTCCTCAGTACTTCTTAAGATAGACTTAAGATCATCTAAGTGTATTATGAAGGGAATATGAACTAAAATGTGCATTTTTCATACTATCTCTGTACTTATTTAGTTGCCACATATAGTACACTTGAGTTCAAATGTACTTCAAGTGGTAACTAAATATTTATTTATTTATTTATTTATTTATTTATTTATTTTAGTATGTTATAAGCACATTATAGTTTTTATTCTTGGTGTCCAGAAATAGCACAGTTGAGTACACTTAGATGAACTTAAGTTTATTTTAAAGCTAGGAAGGGATAAGGATAATAAGAGAACAGAAAAAAATTACAAATGATAAAAAGTTGTAACAATAACTTTTTATTTAAAAGCCAATAAATACAAATTTTTATATAATTTATTTTGAACCAGTGTACATTTTAAGAATAATTTTACACTTTCCTTATCAAAAAAAAAAAAAGGAGGGGAGAAAGAAGTGTTGGATTCTGTCCTCCTGAATCCCACTGCTGGGGCTATGAAATAAAAAAGAATGTAGCGCTGCAGATGGGAGATGTGTTGGAATGTTAGCTAAAAAAACAAAAGACGAGCAAAAACCCTTCTGCAAGCATAAGTCCAACCTGGAATAAGCATAATGTTTTCACCCATAAACATATAATAATTTTGCAACAGGTGTACTTGTGGTCCAAAAAAAAAAAAACAACAACAAAAAACGTCTAGGTTACGTATGTAACCCTCGTTCCCTGAAGGAGGGAACGGAGATGTTACATATGGGAACTCGCTTGAGTGCCCAATCACCTCTGAGCTTTACAAAAAAGGCCAATGAAATTGGCGAGTGGAGTTTGCGTGCAACGCCACTCCCCCATACATACGGGTATATAAGATGGCGGCGCGCATCCACTCATCAGGTTTTTGCTGAGGAGCCAAGCCGCAGCCCGGCGTCAGCGCAGCTTGGGTTGTGGCAGGGGATGTAACGTCTCCGTTCCCTCCTTCAGGGAATGAGGGTTACGTACGTAACCTAGACGTTCCCTTTCAGTCGTTTCACTACGACGTTACATATGGGAACAGACCCATGGAAAAGGCCACAACCCTAAGGCTGCGTTACGCAAGACACCAAGTGCCGACAGGCGGACGTGACGGAAAGTGGAGTCAATACGTAACCTTCCCAACGCCCTAGGGACCAGTAGAGGGGCCCCATAGGGATGCCAGTTGTACTGAAGCATGGGTTGGGGGGGCGGAGCACATGTGGTTTGGGCATGTGGAATAAAGAACTGAGTATATCTATTCTGGCTATAGACATATGAGGGAAAACACAGCCTTCTGGCTGACTGTGGAAAATACTGAGACATTTTGCCACAACCTTCTGGGCGAAGGAGACCCAGTCGGAGCACAGTCGCGGACTACTCCGTACCTAGTCCTGACTGCGGGGCATGGAGGACCCAGGTTCGCCGGAGGGAACGTACTGGGAGATAGCGCACGGATCCCGTGGGAATGGCGCAGCAAGCCGACACCTGCCGGCGGTGGTATGTGGTATGCCGCTATGGCCGCGACATACACTTTGAGAGTTGAAGGGGACAGCCTACGCTCCAACTTCTGTTGCAGAAAGGAAAGCACCACTGCGATCAGGCATCTCTGTGGGTCCTCCCGACGGGAGGCGCACCAGTCAACGAAGAGACCCCACCTCAGTGCGTAGGCCTGCCTCGTGGAGGGGGCTCTAGACTGAGTGATAGTTTCAATCACGGCCTGTGGAAGGCCGGCGAGGTCTACCGTACCGTTCACACGTGCAGGTTCCAGAGATCGGGACGCGGGTGCCAAATTGTGCCCATCC
>NW_026128323.1:0-10580 GCF_022985175.1 Labeo rohita
ACTAGCATCTTAAAGATACCTATTTGCTAGCATGAGCCAAAGGAACCAAGTCCCATGTCTCTACGATGTTCTGATGTAGAGATATAGGACTTGCTAGATGGTTGCTAGGGTACTCTGTTTGGTTGCTAGGGAGTGGCTTTGCAGCTACCAATGATGACACTCCAAAGGCTGCTTGCCAGTGTGAATGATATAAACCAACCCCCATGTCTCTATGACATTCAGATTTGAAGATATGTCTGTGTGGGTTTTTGTTGCTAGGGTGCTCAATAGTGGTTGCCAGGGCGTGGCTAGGAAGTGTCTATGGTGATTCATGATTGGCTGTTTGCTGCCCCGAATCAAATGAGCCCTCCCCCATGTCTCTATGACATTGTGATGCAGAGTTATGTTCAATGCAAAATTCCTATGTAAATTACCATAGTAGGAAAAAAACATGCTTTTTAATGGGCCGTCCCTCCCCATAGTATGTCTATGGGGCAACTTTGGGGGGCTCTTGCACCCCAGGGTACAACTTATACCCCATTGCGGGGTATGTTTTCGCACAGCCTGTCAGCCTCTCCAAATGTGGTGAATCACACATTTCTACCAAATTCTCGCTCTGCGCTACGACCCGTCAAAGTTGGCCGCAATGTTAAGTCTATGGGATTTTTCGGGCGATTTTTCGCCCCGTGTGCGATCATCGTACACCCGATCGCTTATAAAAGTCATAGCACATCTTTCCTCAATAAACCGCACGATTTGACGCCTCTTTCATAGGTCTGTGACAAACGTTGCGGGACGAGTCACGAGACGAAATTTGTACGGAATCTATAAGAAGAAGAAGAAGAAGAAGAAGAAGAAGTCGGTGAGATAATAATAGTGATGCTTTGCCTTTGGCAAGCACCACTAATAAGTATGTGAGATAATAATAGTGATGCTTTGCCTTTGGCAAGCACCACTAATAATAATAAGTATGTGAGATAGTAATAGTGATGCTTTGCCTTTGGCAAGCACCACTAATAATAATAATAATAAGCACGCAGAATAGTAATAGTGATGCTTTGCCTTTGGCAAGCACCACTAATAATAAGTTTAAATAGCATATCAGTAAGTTGGCTTTCTCAAGCCAACTTAATAATAAGTCGGTGAGATAGTAATAGTGATGCTTCGCCTTTGGCAAGCACCACTAATAATAATAAGAAGTTTAAATAGCATATCAGTAAGTTGGCTTTCTCAAGCCAACTTAATAATAAGTTTAAATAGCATATCAGTAAGTTGGCTTTCTCAAGCCAACTTAATAATCTTAAATAGTAGATCAGTAAATTGGCTTTCTCAAGCCAACTTAATAATGATAATAATAATAATAATTCTAACAAAAACTATAAGGTTTTAGCGCTACTAGCTTGAACCCCTAATAATACCCATACCAACATATTGCAACACGGGCGCTGCCACCCGCCCTAGAAATTAAAGCGCGAGGGTGAATGCGCATGCGCTGTTAGGAGGAAACGGCTGAGGTTGATTTCGTACTGAGCCGAGTGAGAGATAGAGAGTAAGCGGAGTTTAGGATTCACGCTTTGAGTTAGCCAACTGAACGTGTTGTTGAAGCTGAAAGAGAAGAACACGAAAGGTCTGTAATGACAGCAGCGTCAAGTAAATTAAGTAAATAAACACAAGCGGCATTGCGCAGCTGATAGCAAGAGAGGCGATAGATCCGAGAAAAGAAGAGAGGAAAAAGGGATCGCCAGTCGGACTAACTAGTTGGGTTGCCCCGAAAGCGTGGACAAGGCTGTAAACCTGGTAAGTAGCACCTTAAACCATTCAAACAACGGACGTCATCCCGCGTAGCAGCAACCTCATCCCTCGAGATTGCCTTTCATCTGTTAAACGCTTTTCGTCACCTAAACAAAAGCAAACAGTAAGCCTAAAATACAGCATCTGTTGTAAATTGCGATGTATCCGCAGGACATTTGCACTCGTTCTGTTCCGCAAGTAATTCAGAATGACGACAACATATTTTCTTTGGGCGTTGGGAGCACAAACTAAACATAATTTGACGAGGAAGATGCGCGTCAAAGTTGCAACGCAGCAAGACAAGATCAAAAAACTTGATCATAACTCAAGACGGCATGAGTCCACGTTGCGCCTTGCACCGTGGATTGGTTCAGCCTTACATCATAGGAAACCTCTTTTAGCCGCACAGGGTTTTGTTCTGCATGATAGTTAGACTGTGGATCTGGTTCGCGCTCTGTCATATGCAGTTTAACGGTGACATACTTGCACCTGCTTGGCTGCGATTAGCCCGCTACTCGGCGGGCCTTCGGTTGTCTGATCAGTGCGCAGTGGCAGATCCAGCAGGCCTCACAGACAGCAGACAGCTCACTGCGGCTGGAGGACACGCGTGTCCTCATGATAGTGGCCCAGACTCTTATTTTTCAAACATACATGGTTCCTGTTCCCTGTAAAATGTGTGAAAATTGAATTGTGCGATAGCGGCGAGTTTGGTGGAGTATCTCCTCTTCATGTGCAACTCACTAAACCCTGCGAAGCGCAGTGATTATTCAAATTATGTTTGCGTGTTTCAGCATTTTGAATGTGGAGTGAAATGGATTTAAGTATCGATATGTGCATGATCATATCTCGTTTGACTTGACGTTTGGGCCCTTCCCACGTGAATATTTGCAGACCGCCATTGCATGGTACTCTAAATAATATTAAATTACTGAAAAGTTGTATTCTAGCTGTTTAATTACGATTATGTAAGTGCTGACAATTATTATTTATGGGTAATTACATACTTACAACAGCTGAGCGTGTCAGAAGTTCAGTTCACAAGTGCCATGATCTTGTTGCCATATATAGCTTTCTTCTGCAAACCCAGGGAGGCATGAGACTTTAATTAATGACAGATAGCGCTGGGTTTTAATGATAAAATTGATAATTTTAGACCTTTAAATGCATCATCCAATTGATTCTCATGAAACCTGTCAAGAATATACCAGGTCATATTTCATATTTGTAATAGAGTAATTGTCATGGTTTTATTTGCAACTTGGACTACTTCTTCTTCTTCTTCTTTTTTTTTTTTTTTTTTTTTTTTTTTTTTTTTTTGTGAAACAGGAAAAAGTATAAATACTGAAATATATAAATATTTAAATAAAAAAATAAATATAAATACAAAATGTTCTGTTCACTACCACATCCCTAGTTGTCCATTCTTCAGATGTCAGGGATGTCCATGTTGAGGGACAGATATTCTCATTTTGCTCCCAAAGACAGTGAGAATTGCTGTTTGCAATTAATTTTACATCTGTAATTTGACAAATTTCAGATCAAAACAAAATAGAGCTAGATTAAGTCTCACCTAAATAGCTATTTGGCACCTGTTATAATTTTTCAGTGGAAAAAAAAGAAAAATGGAGCCAGATTGAGTCTCACTTTAATAGCTATTTGGCACTTGTTATAATTTTTTTTTAGTGGAAAAACAAAGAAAAGTTGTTACATTTTGATGAACAATTTATTTTATACATGTCTGTTTAGGTTTAATTAAAGAATGGCATGATAGGTCTTGTTAACCACTGTACTTGTTGTGGCTCATCAATCCTTAGAAAAGACATGGCGGATGCTGACTTAGACTTCACAACTGGTGATGCTGGTGCCTCTGCTACTTACCCCATGCAATGCTCTGCCCTGCGTAAAAATGGTTTTGTGGTGCTAAAAGGTCGACCCTGCAAGATTGTGGAAATGTCCACATCTAAGACTGGCAAGCATGGACACGCCAAGGTGAGTAATGGTCTGTGTCAAAGTAGAAAAATATAGCAGTTGATAGCTTAGCTAGACTAGTGCACATTATTTTCATTTACTTTGAGTCCAATTACATTGTTTTTGTAGCTAATAGATGCATAAATCAGAGAAAACACATTTTATTTAGCAGTTGTAGTATTGATATTAACTGCCTAGTTAAATGGATTATGTATGGCTGAATGTTTGTTTTGCAAAATAAGGGAGTTCCAGAAGTCCCTCTATACAAGGTTTTGTGAATTAGGTGCATGTGCATGTCAAAGGGAGGTCATTCATTCACACAATGTGAGGGATGATGCGGATGAAATCCAGTGAGCTGATTTTGAATAGACAGTGGTAAAGTAAACCCCACGCTTCTTTATTTTGTTCAAAGGTTCACATGGTGGGCATTGATATCTTCTCTGGCAAAAAGTATGAGGATATCTGTCCCTCAACCCACAATATGGATGTCCCTAACATCAAAAGAATGGACTACCAGGTATGTACTGGGAATATTAGACGCAGTTGTACTTTAAGTAAATCATACAGTATTTCACAAATTTCTGTTTTTCCACTTGTCAGCTTATTGGCATACAGGATGGCTACCTGTCTCTGCTCCAGGACAGCGGTGAGGTCAGAGAAGACCTAAAAATGCCAGAAGGAGACCTGGGCAAAGAGATAGAAAGCAAGTTTGATGCCGGTGAGGAAATCCTGGTAAGTGTTGTTAAATTAGCCACCTTTCAAATGTCACTGAGCATATAAATGTTAATGGTGTTAGTAGTGTAACCTCTTTATGTTTCTTTGCAGATCACTGTGCTGTCTGCTATGAATGAGGAGGCTGCAGTAGCCATCAAAGCCATGGCTAAATAAAACACAGCAGGTATATGGAGCTCTTACTGCTGTGTGTGCATACTCGCCTGCTAACTAGGCCCGGAGCGACTGTGCCTCACCAGTGTGCTTGCAGCAAAGCATTTATTCAAATGTTTATCTTTACTTTAAACAGTGAAACAAACCCTGTTATATCATTATGATTATTATTATTATTGTGTTTTTGTCCTAGATGTGATCAGTACCCAGTAATTGACCCAGGATGTTTAATAATGTATATCAAAAGGTTTTAAACAAGGTTTTACAACGTTAGCCCACTTTACATAGAATACTTTGCTGTTTGCACACTGACAGTTTTGTGTAACACAGATGTAGGACTCCTACAGTGTTCTATGTATCTGGTATGTAAAAGCAGTGATTAAGATGTAAATAGAATTGTTTTCATAATGTTAATTTGTATTTTACACTACCAGCTAAATAGTATGAACTAAACACGCTATATAGTAAAATAACTTAAAAAGCGCTAAAAACGGCTATTATGTTTGTAAATATTACCCATATCGTTTGTTCCTGAGTTAATGGGAGAGTCATAAAGTGATTGCATAGTGGCTCTTGGACTGCAAGTGCACTTTGACTTTGGGCTTCAAAATGAATGGCAGATATCAAAGTATTTCTGTTTAGTAATGCAGATCCCATTCATTTTTGTGGACCGTCCATCTACAATTATATATAACCTTTGTTGTGGACAGTCATACATTTTTATTATTATTATTATTATTATTATTATTTAAGATTTGACTTGTACAAGCTTTCCTCCTACTATTTGTGTTGTGAATATGGACTTACCTTTACCTCTAACCCACCCCCACTTCCTTGGTTGTTACTTTTATCAACCCTTTCTTCTCTCACTCCTGCCTATACTTCTTTCTTCCTTTTAGGGTTTGACAAGATGCATTGGACCTGGATATGTGAGAATTAGACCTCAGCAATGCTATCCTCCCTCCTTTTTTTCTTTCTCATTCATTCTTTATTTCTTTTTCTTTTTGTTATTTTTTATTTTTATAACCCTTATACGAGTTCAAAAAGTAGAAAATAAATTTGAAAGGCAAAATGTTCCAAGCAAAGTTAAATTCTTAAGAAATAAAAGGTACATTTATCAAAAAGGTACAAATTATCAAAAAATGAATAACAGAAATAGATGTTATGAACAGTGGGCAGAAGTACCCTAGTGACGATGGCTGGGGTGGGAAAAGGGTTTATTTTTATTTATTCATTTATTTATTTGGAAAGGGTGGCTGGGGGGAGGAAGGGCACCTCATAACTCTTTACTAGCATGAGTGTGTCTATTTTTTTTATTTTTTTTTTATTTTTTTTATATAACTACCCCTCATATGTTCTTTTAAATCACAGTGGTAAACAGCTATGAGGTCTGTTATGTGGTTAACTTTATTTATGAGCAATTATAGTGAAAAAAGGGAAGGGACAAACACTCAAGTGCAGATTTTCCTGTAAAGGACAGATACAAAGGCAATGACATGATAAAGGCAAGTTTTGTGTCTTCACTACAGGACCAAGTGCTCTGCTTAACTTCCCTTTTATCTTCTAGTAGCTTAAAAAGCAAAAGACAATATCTCACAACCTGGTGTAATAGATGGATGATGCAGTAAGACTCTGGATCCTTTTTGGCTCCTCCTCTTATCTTCCCACACTCCCTCTCCCCCGATGAGACTGATAACAAAGGGGAAGGCAGCATCACCATTTTTTCAAAATTTCCCAAGTATTGGCTGTCTGAGTATGCTCTGAAGTGGAAGGATGTCCCATTAGTCTGAGATCTCTTGTTGAAATTAACAGACACACACTTCTGCCTATAATGTACTCAGTCTTGGCCTGTAGTGCTTTGCTCAATGCTTGCTGTTCATGTTTGAAGGACAAACAATCAAGTCCCACAATTCCTGTCTTTAAGTTTGAGGTTTGGATAAAATTTTGAAAAGGAAAAAACAAAAAGTAAATTGTCCCCTTTAGAATCAGTTGTATCCTATGCAGGCCAGATTAGACTGTCATGCACATTACTCTTGACTTGACTACAGTATGAAAATGTCAGGTTTTTGTTTGTTCCAATACTGTGATTAAGACAAAAATAAATACAAATCTGTTTTCTAACAAAACAACCCAACCTAATATTAAAAAAAGAGCACATATAAATCATGTCTTTGTTTCACTTTGTGATGCATTTGGGCTTTTTCATGATGTAATATACACTGACCATAATGGTATGGCTGTTGTCGACAAACTCCCAAGAAAAAAAAATATTAAAAAGACAAAACTAACAGTTGTTTGGTAAAGTATTTATGTAATTAGGAAAAATCTTATTTGCATTACAACCACTCTAAACTTTAGGTTAAAATACATAGACATGGTGATTTTTTTTTTTTTTTTTTTAAACCAAATTTGGAAAAAAGTTCACAAGGATCCTGCAGGGAAATTGCAGCTTGTTCAACCTTTGGCTCTTGAGTTTCTGTGTTTTGTATGTCAGTCCTCTGATATAAAGTAGCACCTAGAACACCATGACATCTTTTCATAGATTCATCAAGTGTAACAGCATTCCTTATTTTATTATCAATAATGTTTAGAAATCAGCAAAAAACATTTATTGCAATAAAAAAAAAAAAAAAAAAAAAAAAAAAAAAAAAACTGAAAAAAAAAAAAAAAAATCAACTGGTTTTCAGCTCTCTTCTAAGGTGAGTCTCAGAAAAGAGTTTTCTGTAGCCTGGCACCTTGTCATACTTTTAGTAGTTAATGCGGTTTTCCATGGTGGAAGAATCTCTGTCCAGTGTGAGGGAGGAAGGCATGCCGTGATGTGGGCTGAGATGAATTCTGGAATGGAGCCTACAACAGAGAGAAAAAGAAAAAAAAAAAAGTCAATTTATTTTGTATTCAATTCATGAATTAAATGAAAAAGAATAACATCTTTAATACTGAGAAAAACAATAGAAGAGGTGTGGATTTAAGTTTCAACGAAAATGCTACAATTATTTTAAACAGTATTAGATATTGTATTAATTTCAGTTATCACTATGCTGTTTTTGCATAGCATCTCTACTTATAAATGTGTCATTTTGTATTTTCATTAGTGCACTATTACACTCAGCATGCAAAAGAAAAATCGATAAATCAAAACAGTTGAATTTTTAAAGAAAATTCTTAAATATCCAGGATCAAGGTAAAGAGTCCATGTTAAAGACTTTTTATCCAATTATGGAATTTAAGACATGTTAAATTCCTGTTGCCCTCACCTTGGCAGCAGGGATCTGGACAGCCATGGATGGAGTAGGCATCAGACCACTTGCACTCACATGTAAAGCCTGTGGATGTATGGGTCTAAGAGCAGCCTATTAATGACAGTACACACAGAATAATTACTACCCAGCCCCAACCATCTGCAGCACACGCATATTTTCTCATGGAAGTTGAAGCTTGCTTTCTGCAGTGAGTACTTACTGAGTCAGTAAAGCCAGACTGCTGATTGGCATGTTCAAGCTGTTTCTGTAGGGGAATACTAGCACTAGGCATGAATCCTGTGAAGTTCAATTGAGATAAAATGGCACAATACTAATCTGTATGACATATTTTTAGCCAGAAGAGATGTAAAGTGAAGCGGAAATGTTTTAGAAAAATCTGCATTTATATTAGTATGATGAATGTTGTGAAGAAAAAAATAAAAAAAGTAAGGTGGCTTCCTTACCTGGCTGGGTTGTGAAATGGCTATGGACAGCATAACCCTGAGGCAGGAATGGCATGCTCTGGAATGGTGATGCCCCTACAAAGAAAGAATGTGAAGTTGAGAAGAGGACAGAGAAAGGTTTTTTTTGTGACAACTCACCAATTCTCTATAAGCATACAACTTCTCCATAATCTAAATAAGCTATAAGCAAAGACTAAGAGTACTCTGGAGGAAGAATTCAGTGATGTGTTCAATATATATATATGTATATGTATATATAATATTATTAATATTATAATATTATATAATATTATTATTTTTAGGGCCCGAGCACTGCAGTGCGAGGACCCTATTGGAATTGCTCTGTTTATTAGGGCCCGAGCACCGGTGGTGCGAGGACCCTCTTGGAATTGCTCCGTTTATTATTAGGGCCCGAGCACCGATGGTGTGAGGACCCTATTGGAATTGCTCTGTTTATTATTATTAGGGCCCGAGCACCGATGGTGTGAGGACCCTATTGGAATTGCCCCGTTTATTATTAGGGCCCGAGCACCGATGGTGTGAGGACCCTATTGGAATTGCTCCGTTTATTATTAGGGCCCGAGCACCGGTGGTGCGAGGACCCTCTTGGAATTGCTCCGTTTATTATTATTATTATTAGGGCCCGAGCACTGCAGTGCGAGGACCCTATTGGAATTGCTCTGTTTATTAGGGCCCGAGCACTGCAGTGCGAGGACCCTATTGGAATTGCTCCGTTTATTAGGGCCCGAGCACCGGTGGTGCGAGGACCCTCTTGGAATTGCTCCGTTTATTATTATTATTATTATTATTAGGGCCCGAGCACCGGTGGTGCGAGGACCCTCTTGGAATTGCTCCGTTTATTATTATTATTATTATTATTATTATTATTAGGGCACGAGCCCTGAAAGGGCAAGAGCCCTATTGTTTTTCTTAGGATTTTTTATTATTAGGGCCCGAGCCCTAAAAGGGCGAAGGCCCTATTGTTTTCCTTAGGATTTTTTGTTATTCTTCTTCTTATTATTATTTGTCAAGGTTTTGGGGGGGTTTGGGGCCCTTAACATGCTCAAAAACTCTTGAAAATTGGCACACACCTTGGAATCTGCGGCCATTAGGGCCGGGCAGAGACTGGTATACGGGCGTGGCAAGGGGACTCTATAGCGCCCCCTGGAATTTGAAGGGTCATGTAGCACACATACTTGCACTTACACATATGAAACTCGGTACACATATAGAACTCATCAAGTTGAACAACTTTTGCACTCTATGTCATTAGCTAATCCCAACAGGAAGTTGGTTATTCTGGGTTTTGTCAAAAACGCATGCTCTGGAATTTGATATACCAGTCCTAGGTTTTTTACTCAATTGCCACCAAACTCGGTCAACCTGATCTCAAGACATTGGGGATGAAAAATTGTGAGGGGATTTTTGATATCTCGAACGGTCTGGCCGTGGCGAGGCGTTGAAATTATGGCGAGAAATGAGAAACAGGAAATGGCTAATAACTATTGCACACATTGTCTGATTCTGATGCAACTTCAGTGGTTTGTTTGTTGTATGATGCCGATCAGATAGATGTGACTATTACGAGTCAAAGTTATAGCGCCACCAACTGGCAACAGGAAGTGTGTCACTTTTAAAAATGCTTTCATATAACATGGTTAATTTTACCCGATTTGTTTCAAACTTCATCAGAATAATGTCAAAACACGGCCGATGAGAATCTGTAAAGGGGTTGTTGATACATTAAATGCTGTTGCCATGGCAACGTGTCAAACTTTAACATTTGTTTCCTGTGTTTTTGGGGCACTTAATAAGGTTGGATTTTCATGAAACTCAAGACACACATCAGTATTAATGATAGTTGGACACTGGCAAAAGCTCATAAATGGGCGTGGAGGAGGCGCTCTATAGCGCCACCTTTTGTCAAAAGTGGGGGGGTTAGTTTAAGCTACAGACACCAAACTCGGTATGTATATTGTTCTCATCAAGCCGGACAACTTTCTAATTTACATCCATTAGCTGCGACCAACAGGAAGTCTGCTATTTTGATTTGAATGTGGATTTTTGGAAAAATCAGGCTATAAATAAATTCATACTCCTCCAAGCAGGAATAAGTAGTTCACACCAAACTTTGTCAACATTATGCCAACATACTGAAGATGTTATATTGCGAGCGGATTTGGGATATGTTGAACGGTTGATTTATGGTGATTTATTAAAATAGCAGTAAAAAACATAACCGTAATTTTAAAAT
>NW_026128324.1:0-10574 GCF_022985175.1 Labeo rohita
TTTAGGCTTGTTTAGGCACGCACTGCATAACGTTAATGTCGTCATAAAGTAATATTAATATTATTGATAAATACCCTGTCTGCTCCGCATCGCGAGTGAAAGGAAATAACGTTAACGTTATCACTCTGAGAAGAAGTTTAGGAGTACACAGCTCTCGTCTGCTCCGCATCGCGAGTGGAAAAAAATGTCTTTGAGAAAAGTTTAGCGGCATACAGCACATTAATATCATTATACAACGATATGATATTACAAAACACATTTTGTGCGTAAGATTAAACACTTTATTTCGTTGTTTCCCGTCCTCATATGCTCCGCATCGCGAGGGAAGAAAAATATATTTAGACCGGTCAGAGGGCACTGTTTACACTAGCTAGTGTTAATCCTCTAAAATTCAACACCACAACTGTAAATCTTTACTCTAAAAATCCATGACACCAGGATTTTAACACTGCGATTTTGCTAATGATCCATTCATAGACTCTTAATATCTGCCCATTAAAATCCAAGCAGCGACTTTTTTTTTTTGTTATTCAAGACATGGTCAGTGTACCTTCAAGAAGAATAAAAAATAATAATAATAACAATGAGCTGTGTATTGTATTACATTAAAAAACTGAGGCTTTTTTCTTTTTTGCTTTCATGACTATCTATATGATCAAGTAGATTCATAACTCTGTAAAAAGTAAAAAAAAACAAAACAAAAAAAAGGTCATCCACATGTTTGTACATGTTCTTTATCATATATGGCTCATTCAAACAGTGTTATTACAAATATGTATCTATCGTTTTATATATATGTTCATATATGGCCATATATCACATTTCTGTATGGGCAGTTGTGGCTTTTTATCAGTTCATCCCACATAATAGGATTCAACAGCATCTATAACTGAGACGTTTCAACGATACCCCACTCACCGCTCCGCACATTGCTCTAAACAGCACAATAACCTTGAATGGCACCATGAAATGGTCAGATTAAAGATCATAAAATTCAGTTTTACAATAATTAAAAGACAAACAGCTATTTGATGTTACAGAAAAAAGGAAGTTAAAGTTCTTACCTGTAAAAGGATACTTTTAATATTTTTGGGTGTGCTGTGTCAAAGCCTTGGACAGTTTGTACTGCAAAGAAGACTATACAGATCACAAGCCACTTCCTCTTCACTCAATAAGGGGAATGCCCTTTCTTGTAGGAGGAGTCAAGAAAGCATATAATATTCCCTCCCATGGTTATATCATCTAGAGGCTACTTATTCTGGGCACTACCTTATTCAAGGTGTACCTTATTTAAATAACACCTACTTGGGTGGGTTGGGTTAGTGTCATGTTCAGTGCATCACAGCTGGTTCTTCACGCTTAGAGGACCTCCGTATCTGCTATGCACTGTTGAGACTGGTTGGCAGCCTTCTTTCAGGACGTCTTTATAAATCTCTCTCTTTGGAGTTGTTATGCCACTATACTTCCTATAGATTCTTACTCAACAATAAAGGCTATTTAAAGGATTTGTATATATGTGCTTTAGTTAAATATGAAGCTATTTTGCTCAAGATCCCTTCAAAGGAGATACAAAAGATGATCATAACCAATCGATTTCTGAAAAGTTTTTTTTTTTTTTACCCCTTCTTATTAACATTCTGACATTAAAATAAATTAAAACACCAATAATAAAAACAATTAGATAAATTAGCTGATTACCTTAAAAGTCCATAGATATTGGCTGTTAACACTTTTTCCAACAATGGATGTGATAAGAAGTGTGGGGATTGAAGTCTAAAACCTGACTTCAACTAAGCTAACAAAACAATCGGGACTAAGTGCTTTCATAAATGACCATTCAAATTCACACTATCTCATTATTTTGATCCAGGTTTAGTGAGCCAAGATAACCAATGCACTGATGGAAGAGGACTTCATGGTTAATCATGGATCAAATCCATCCACCATGGAAAACATTGAATACATTTGTGCTGTTTAATGCATTTGAGATGTTGTGTTTTCCCCAGTGCATAACAGACACGTCAGTTATATTGTTCATCTGTAAATGTTAGAAAGTCATGCACATATATCTATTTTGCTCTCAGGAGTGAGCAACGCTTATGTGAGTGAACGAGCACTGCTGTGCACAAAACAGACAGTGCAATAGATTAGGAGTGCAGTAATTCTGAGTAAAATATACATTTTGCAAAAAAATTTTTTGTTGGACATTAAATGTGACAAATGTAGAAGTTTAAACCTTTATATAAGTGTATATTTATGATAGCAGTAGCTGTAAATCAAATGTACGTTCGCTGTGGATCGACCCTTGCCTGCCTTACGGAGAGGGTTGGGTATCGTTCGGTGGGTATCGGGTTTTGTCTATTGAATGTTTCTCTGGGACGTTTTCAGGAAATTCTAAAAATAGGTCGAATGTCACTTTTATGTCAAAATGAGGTTTTCATTAAATTATTGAAACCTCACTTAACCGATCTTACTCGTCTCAATCTGCTCAATCTTGGCGATGTCAGTGCCCTAAACAATGTTATAACAGACTATTTCACATCCAGAGATAAAGGATCGGATGATGAGGTTACTGAAGAGGAGGAGTCTGATGACAGTCTGTTCTATGCATAGTGCTCGAACAGTTGCGCTTTTACTACAAGGTAGGCTGCATTATTCGTGCTATCTAAACATAAAATGGGTGATCAAAAGAAAACAGACGTTAGTCTGTTTGTGTAATGATGCAGTATAGTGCTCCTAACTTGACCGACAGCTCTCATTAAAGTCATAAAAGTGAAAGCCGTCTCAATTTAAAGCTGTTTTTCTCAAAATCCCATTCCTGAAAATCATCGCTATCAGCCAACCCAAGATAGCCATAACATTGGTTACGTTCAAGCTATGGGAAAAATAAAAAGTTTTGGAAAGGGCTTGAACCCAGCTTTTATATAGTGTCAAAACCTAAAAAAGGTAAAATTTCACCATGTGTTGGGTTTTCCTAGATTGCATCACATATTTGCCTTCTCTGGCAAAATACGACACCTCTCCTGATAGTGCCAGCTGATGTCCGCAAACTGTCAAACACGGTGCATCCCTCTGCTTTCAAGATTATTTCAAGTACCGTCAAATGTTTCATTAGGTTTGACGTGTTTCCCCCTTTACACACAACTGTTGTAAAACATTTGCTGCAAGTCGCTGTCAGGCATTCACCACAGCCATCTCCATCTGCCACACCTCCGGTTGCACCGCCCACTCGTTCATCATCACCCGAATTCTAACTACTTAGAATTATTGAGCCCCGCCCTATTTAAGAGACACTCGCTCATTCTCCCATTGTCTGGTCTACCGTTCATATGCTAACGCTTCTCCTGACTCCTGACTGGATTGGATTGTTACTCACCTCTCGTCTTCTCTGTATCAGTGTGTGTGTTTGTGACAGTCGCGGTGTCTGAATCATTTCTCGTGAAATATAGCAACACTTTAGAACATTTAGTTTTCGGGTATTTTAAGTTAGACACGTTTAACGTAGCTTGCTAAGCAACGGCAAACCACCTGCTGCAGTCAGAGCAAATGTAACAATGGTTGCTGCATTCACACGCTTCTCGGATGGTCTCATTTCCCAACGATTTGTGCTTTTAATTCGAAATGTTAAAATGGACAGTAACTACAAAGATGTCTTGGATTTGTATCATCAAAGCTTTCCGACGTTCACGTGAGTTTTCTCATTCAGGAAATACATTTTCTGATCATTCTGACATCCCATGAATGCAGTATTTAAATTTAACTAGCGATCATGTTAATGAAAGCTTCTTACATCCGTGTCATAGCACCAGAAGACAAAAAATATTTCAATCGACAATTCAGGCATTTAAGTGGCACCGAAATGAGGCACCGAAATTCACGTTCTGATTCGGTATGGTACATACCGGTCATATGGGTACCGGTGCCATATTGGCACCAGGTTTCGGTACCTAACCTTACTTACGGACTACTCTTTTGTCTTGCCTTCACATACCTGTTTGCCATTGACTGACCCTGCCTGTTTTATGACAATGTCTTTGTCGACGTCCTTTAATAAAAGCTCGTATTTGGATCTGCCTGCTTCACGCATCCTTCACTCCGTAACAACCAGAGAGAAAGGCTGCATGTGTAGAAACTGCTGATAAACTGAATGTGAAACTAGGAACTGTTAAAATTTTTCAGATAACTTAAAAAAATAACATTTTTGGGCACAGTGGCTGAGACTGAGCTATACTAAATTTACTTTATGAAACCAAATCAACTGACAATGACAAAAGCCTGGCTTATTGGGTAAACTTGTTTTTTGAAACAGCCCCCTGCTTTCTGGGTTTAGTCAGGTGATGTTCAACATATAATTATTACCAGGGCCTTAAACTAACTTTTTGCCACACCTGCCAATGGCCGGTGATGTGATAAAATTTACCGGCAATTTTTTTTTTTTTTTAACCGGCCTTCTTGCAAAAACAGCCTGCAAGATGTGCAACTGCAAGATGTCTGTTAAAGATCTCTTGATCTGGAAAGCATCTGCTGTGTACAAACGTCTGGCAGATGTCTGTAAAATGTCAGTTTTACATACATTCTAAATCATAAACATCTTAAAGACATCTAATAGACGTCTAGAGTAGTAGTAACATTAGTAACATTAACGTCCGACAAGGCAAGAGGGAAAACACGCTATATATACACAGACTGATTACAAACACAGGTGCAGACAATGAGGGAGAAACCAAAACACACAGAGCTGCAGGGGAGATGATGGGAGAAACCAACTAGAAAGTCCAGGGGTGTGACATTACCTCCCCCTCCCGGAAGGCGCGTCCTTGCACCGACAAACAGGGAAAACAAAATGTACAAAGTCTTAGGAGGGGGCTTAGGCGGAGGACGGACTCCCGGGAGGAGGGCAAAAGATGGAGTCCAGGGTGATGGCGGAATAGTCCATGGAGGTGATGACGGAGGGAGAAGCCAAGGAGGTGACCGGAAGGGGCTGGAACACGAGGAGCCAGGTGAAACCCAGACCGCAGCCAAGATGGAATCCCACGGTGGAGCCAATGGAGGGAGGAGCCATGGTGGAGGAAAGGCTGACGACTCCATGGGGCCGACCGACGGAGGCGGTGCAGGTGGTGTTAGAGCCCGAGGCAGAGACGGAGAGCCGAAGATCCTTGGCGACACCGAGGATCCGGAGGGCCCAGGCGGAGCCCAAGGCTCTGCCGACCAAGGTGGAGACGGAGATCCGGAGGTCCGCAGCGGAGCCGGAGCGAAAGAGGCCCGAGTCTGTGCCCACGGGAGGGAGGAGGTCCACAGAGCCGGTGGGACAGAGTGACGAGGCGTAGCCGGAGGAGTGTAGTCCAGAGGCGAAGGTGGGGCGACGACTGACCAGGGCGGAGCCGGAGGGATGATGGAGCCCGGTGGAGCTGGTGGACCGACGGGCGACGATGGAGACGAGGGAGCTGAGAGGCGGGGTGGAGCCGCAGGGTCGGAGGGCCGAGGCGGAGTCCAGGACTCTGAGGCTGGAGGTGACGATGAGGGATCCTCCAACCATGACACCGATGGAGACTGGCAGACCCGCGGCGAACCCACCGCACAGATGGTGAGCTGAGGGTGAGCAGAGGTGCTGACAGGAAGCAGAGGTGACGGAAGGAAGGAGGGAAGGAGGGAGGGAGGGAGGGAGCGAGGGAGGGAGGGTGGGTGGGAAATCCAAACAGGTTGACAGTTCAATATTCAAGTCCATAACATTATGACCCATGTCCATATTTAGCTCACCCTCAGCGGCGGTGCAGTGGGTTGTGCTGTCCTCAGCATCCTCATGCCCCACTGATACTCCCACCGTCGCAGGCATTGTGGCCGGCTCTCGCACCTGGTCAGACGTACATTCCTCTCGTTCAGCGGCGATCGCTTGCTCTGTCGCTCCAGTTGGCGATGGCTCCTTGGTCGCGCTGATAGCGTGAGATCCGTCTGCGGTGGGCTTGGGCTTGGGCTTGGGCTTGGGCTTGGGCTCGTGCTCCGCGTGTCAGGGTGGTGGCTGGCTGGGTTCTGGGTCCGGAGTGGCACTAGCGAGATTCTCCTTGGAGCAGGCGGAGAACGAGGGTTTGTTTCTCGACAGTGTCCACTCCACAAACGCGGTGAAATCCGCTCGAGGGCCGTCCTCAGACGGCGGCGCTCTGCATGACGCATTGAGCGCATCGTCCGGGTAGCTGGTGGTGTTAGCTACTAGCTGGAACAAGACGGTAAACCCCTCGAGCGGTAGCTCCCCCTGCTTAAGCTGAAGGAGGATGAATTCCGGATGGAGTAGGGAATCCATGGGGGAAACACAACAGAAACAAAAGACTGAAAAAAGTAATGATAAATAAAACGGAGGGGAAAGCACGAAAAAACTGTTGCGGTCGGACGTTCTGTCACGCTCAGACAAAACACACGAACAACGATGTAATAAGACGAAAGGCATTTAATAAATCCAACGGGAAACACAGGAACACTGGGTAGTAACATTAACGTCCGACAAGGCAAGAGGGAAAACACACGATGAGGGGAGAAACCAACTAGAAAGTCCAGGGGTGTGACAACATCAAATAGACGTCTCTGAGATATACGTGTGCTATCAGGGTTGTATCGTTGGCATAAAACCTGACACTCAAACACCAGAACCACACCAAATCTGCAAAACTACACGCTGATTCTCAGCCATTGAATCCGTTTTCAATTTCATAAAACTCTTTTTGCGGAACACACAATTCTCTATGTAACACATAATCTATCAGGAAGTATCTTGATTTCCTTTTTCAAACACAACCAATCAAATGCCACACTAATTCATCAGTGCCTCACACTAACTCCTCACTTGTACTTAACACCAAGAATAGGCCTTGGATTAGTTTTTGGAATAATCAAAATTATGTATTTATGTAATAATCAAATTGATCAAAATTATGTATGGTTTCTGTCCAACTACACATGGTTGATGTACACTACCAGCCAAATGTTTTTGAACAGTAAGATTTTTTTCAGATTTTTAATGTTTTTTTTTTAAAAGAATTCTCTTCTGCTCCCCAAGCCTGCATTTACTTGATACAGCAAAGGCAGTAATATGGCAAAAAAGTTTTACTATTTAAAATTACTGCTTATATTTTAAAATGTAATTTATTCCTGTGATCAAATCTACATTTTCAGCATTACGCCAGTCTTCAGATTTAGAATCTGAATCAGAAAGAGCTTTTTTGCCAAGTATGCTTGCGCATACAAGGAGTTTATTTTAGCGTGACAGACTTCCAGTGCACAGAGACAATAACACAGACAATACAAATTAGATGAGAATAAAAAAACACATGTAAATATAAATAGCCAAAAATGTCAATATAAATTACAGTTCTTCACATTTGCTAAAACACTAAACCCCATTCTCTAAACCAAATTCTCAATAGCCTAAACCAATTCATCAAATATATCACTATTTCTGCAAAACCTTAAACAAGTTTAGGCAGTTTTGCAGATCTCATGCACTCTTTTTGCAAAACTCTAAACACATTCTCACTCACTATGACAATTTGCTCTGTGATGAACTTGTGATGGAAATCTCTAAACACAAGAAAGCAAAAGACAAGCACCAATGCAACACGGCTGTCATCGTTTACACACAATAATTTTACACACTTGTTTCTAAATATTTAAATATATATATTTTTGGAATGCCGTTCAGAAAGTAATTATATTTATAATATGAAGTTTGAGTGTATGGAATGAAACTCTGAATATATGGAATGAAAGTCAGAATATTTGGAATGAATGAAAGTCAGAATATATATAGAATGAATGTCTGAATATATGAAATGAGAGTCTGAATATTATATATATATATATATATATATACACACACACACATATAGAATCAAAGTCTGTATATATGGAATGAAAATCTGAAAGTATGAATATATTGAACAAAACTCAGAATATATGGAATGTAAGTCTGAATTTATAGAATGAAATTCTGAATATATGGAATGAAAGTCTGAATATATATAGAATCAAAGTCTGAATATATGGAATGAAAGTCTGAATATATATAGAATCAAAGTCTGAATATATGGAATAAAAGTCTGAATGTATATGAAAGTGTTACAGTTTTTTTCAGCTGCTTACACACAAAATCTTTACTTGTCACACAGTTTCTAAAACCTGACACTCAAACACCAGAACCACACAGCAAATCTGCAAAACCATACACTAATTCTTGGCCTTTGACTCAGTTTTCAATTTTCATAAAACACTTTTTGCAAAACACAACACACAATTCTTTATGTAACACACAATCTAACAGGAAGTATCTTGATTTTCTTTTTCAAACACAACCAATCAAAACACCTCACTTGTGCAAACACTCATTGCTTTTCTTAAAACAAACCAATCATGGTTTTAGAAAAGGCCTTGGAATTATCACCTTTTTCAAAATTATGAATTATGCAGTGCATATTGTGAAATATTTAAACTATTTAAAATAACTGTTTTCTATGTGAATATATTGTAAATATGTAATATATTGTGATACAGACAAAAAGCTGAATTTACAGCATCATTACTCCAGTCTTCAGTGTCACATGATCCTTCAGAAATCTTTCTTATATGCTGATTTGCTGTTCAAGAAACATTTATTGTTATTATTATTATTATTATTATTATTATTATCATCATCATCTTCAATATTTAAAACAGTTAAGTACCTTTTTTTTAGGATTCTTTGATGAATAGAAAAATCTCTATTTCAGATAAATGCTGTTCTTCTAAACTTTCTATTCATCAAAGAAACCTGAAAAATTCTACTCAGCTGTTTTCAACAAAAATAATAATAATAATAATAATAATAATAATAATAATAATAAATATAGCTGCAAGCAGCAATTGCGGGGCCAAGCACAACAGAGGCAGAATGAGGAGCTAAGCATGGCAAGGAGCAACAGACCGACTGTAACAATGATAAACTAAAGTCATTTTAGGATGATATCAGTTGAAATGGCTGAAAAATCATAAATACAACAAATAATATAATTTAATGGCTTATCACTTTTGACCAATAGGTGGTGCTGTTTTCAAATTGATGTGATGCGTTCTGTGTGAGGTGACAATAACACACAAATTTTGGTGTCATTATGCCAAAGCTTTACAGAGATACAGCCTCAGAATAATTTTGGCATCAAGCCTAAAATCTGTAGTGGCGCTGTACAAAAACGGTTTACTCTATCGACACGAAATCCATAACTTTTAGTCAGGACAGTCCGAAGATGATCTGACTCAATTTTGGTGAAAATCCGATCAACGGTCTAGGAGGAGTACGAACAAGTAGGTTTTGTACATTAATCAAAATGGCGGAAAGGAGGTTCAGCCAAGTATGGTATAATTGGTATGTATGTTGTCGGCATGACCCAAGGAATATTTTGAGACCAGTTTTATTACATTAGGCTAATGCAATCACAAGTTATTAGCATTTTCGAAAATTTCATTATTAATGTTTAATGAATGGTGTATTACTTCTGACCAGCAGGTGGCGCTGTTACCAAATTGATGTGGTGTGGTCAGGGTGTGGTGACAATAGCACATATAAAATTTGGTGTCAATATGTCAAGGCTTTGCAGAGATACAGCCTCAGATGTAGTTTGGCATCTTTCCAGCAAATTCGTTGATGCGCTAAATGAAAACGGTTTCGTGTATCGACACGAAATTCATAACTTTTTGCCAGCATGGTCTGAAGATGATCTGAGTCGAATTTGGTGAAGATCGGACTATCGGTCTAGAAGGAGTTCGAAAAAGTAGGTTTTGTACATTAATCAAAATGGCGGACAGGAAGTTTGGCCAATTTCCGCATAATGCATATCAATGTTCTTGGCTTCACCCAAGGAATCTATTGACATCAGTTTCATTACAATAGGCTAATGTAAGCAGAAGTTATTAACATTTTTGTAAATTTCTTTATAACTTTTGACCACAAGGTGGCGCTGCCCTCAAACTTTTTGAGTACTGTCAGGGCATGGTGCCGAAGACACATACCGAGTTTTGTAATGATACGTCAATGCGTTTGTAAAATATAGCATTTTTGGACAAAATTCAATATGGCCGACACCCAATTTGTCTGACATGGGAAAATTGGATATGGTTCGACTCGGCATGATGCAACGAATCGGAAGAGACCGGTTTCATGATTTTTGGCCTAACTATTCAGAAGTTATAAGCAAAAATACCCATTTTTCATATCTCCTGACCACTAGGTGGCACTGTGCCGAAACACTGCAGGTTGTCTCAGGTCATGCTTGTTATAACCCACACCAAGTTTGGCCTCAATATGCCAAACCGTTGTGGAGATATAGCCTCACAACCATTTTTGCGTGCTTTTCGTAGAAATCATTCGCGCGTTATTCGAAAACGGTTTGACTAATCAACTTGAATTCCATAACTTTTTGCCAGGATGGTCTGAAGATGATCTGAGCCAATTTTGGTGAAAACCGTCTAGGACGAGTTCGAAAAAGTACGTTTTACGAACAAAAATTTATAGAAAAAAAAACTAAACCTTACGATTTTTAAATTTTGGACTTCATTCG
>NW_026128325.1:0-10567 GCF_022985175.1 Labeo rohita
ATAAGCAAAAAATGACTCAAGATAAATTAATATTTCTTCTTTATCATTTTTTTTTTTTTTTTTTTTTTTTTGAGTGAGAAGCTGTGTCCGAAACCACTCACTATCCACTATATAGTGCACTATATCAGGTGTCAGACATTTTGTAGTTCTGTCTGATTCTGAGGCTGCGTCTGAAAGCTCTAAAAAACCTTCGGATGTGAAGGGTGAGTTGAATATCATTGTTCTCCTAAACTCACTCTACATGAAAATGAGATTCAGATGTGACACTGAATCTACAAGCTTCTTAAGTTCCCTGTGTAACATAAAATAATATTAAGTTTAGGGAAACAAAAAATATCACACTCACTGTAAGTCTGATGATTGTTTCAGATGATCTGATGTTGAATCACATTAAACCTGTAGTGAATCAGACGGAGGAGAGACCATCACTCTCTTCTCCACATCTCTCCTCTTTAACATCAGTGTTACACAAAGGGTGTGAGAGTGTCATAATGTAGGAACTCACTCATTGATCCTCGAGGATCATCACAGATCAGTGTGGATTGTAACAGGTTGTTGATTCAGCTGAATTAATGTGACTGCAGGATAAATGAGTGTGTGGTGTTCTGTGACGTGTCTGTCTCAATAAAACAGAAAGTTTGATCCAAGTGCAGTTTAAAACTTATTTATATAAGACAACAAAAGTAAATTAAGCAGTGAACAAGATAAACCAAATACAGGAACTGAAATAAACACACACGATACATCCATGTAGAACCAGACAATAAACAACAGAAACACTGGAGATTATAAAGATAAGAAGAGACAGGTGTAGGAAATGAGTAGCCATGGTAACAGATGACTGTAACTATGGAAACAAACAAGGAAAACAATGCAAAAAGGGAAAACAAAACTAAACACAGGAAATAAATAAATTAAAAATAACAAAAATCAGTTATAAAATGAAATAAATATATATATATATATATATATATATATATATATATAATGTATATTTATATATAATGTATTTAAATTAAGTATAATATATAATGAAGTGAATATATTAAATGAATAAATAGATTTAATAAAAAAAATAAGTAATGAAAAAATAGAATAAAAAGAAATGAACAAATGCATTTTAAAGTGAAATATGTAAATACAAATTAAGTTTATTAAATGTATTTGTTCACCAATTTAATGTTACTTTAGTTATTTATTTTTATTAAATGTATTCGATTTTTTCATCACTTACTTTTTATTAAAATCTATTTATTTATTCACTTAATATGTTCACTTCATTATTTAGTATACTTAATTTCATTAAGTATTTATTAAATGTATTTATTTACTTCATTTTATAATTTATTTGTTAAGTGTATTAAGTGTTATATTAATAACATTTTAAATAAAAACTTTTAAAAAATAACTAAGTAAAATAACTGAGTAAATTAAATTATAAATTGAAGTAAATACATTTAAGAAAACCCTAATGAAATGAAGTATAATAAATGATGAAGTGAATATATTAAATGCATAAATAGATTTAATAAAATTTAAGTAATGAAAAAAATAAAAATATGTGAATAAATGCATTTAAGTAAAATATATTAATACAAATCGTACGATTTTATAAAGAGTTTTTATTAAATTAATTTATTCACAAATTTTATAATGTTACTTTAGTTATTCATTTTATATTACATTTATTCTATTTATTTTTTCATTATTTAATTTTTATTAAATGTATTTATTCACTTGATTTATGCAGTATGTTTGCTTCATTATTTATTATACTTAATTTCATTAAGTTGGCATTAAATGTATTACTTCACTTTATAGTTTATTTGTATAAGGTAAAATATGTTAATAAAAAATAAATAAATACATTTATAAATAAAGTAAAACAAATAATAAAAACATTTATTATTAAAAAAAATTAGAAATTAAGTATAGTAAATAATGAAGTGAATATATTAAATGAATAAATGGATTTCATGAAACTTAAGTAATGAAAAAATTGAATACAAATAAATGAACAAATGCATTTAAGTAAAATATATTAATAAAAATTAAAATTAAGTTTTATCAAATGCATTTATTCACTAATTTTGTAATGTTACTTATTTAGTTATTTATTTTCTATTAAATTTATTCTACTATTTTTTCATTACTTACTTTTTATTAAATCTATTTATTTATTCACCATAAAATGTTTGCTTCATAATAGTTATTTATTTATTTATTTATTTATTATTATGTGTTTAATTTTAGCATTATTACATGCATTAAAGTAATTTATAAACAGCCAATATGCTAATAAGCAACTAATTAATAGTGAGAATTGGTCAATTAAATAAAGTTTTATTATTTTATTTTATTTTAATAACGAATGTTAAATTTAGAAGATCAAGCTAGATTAATGCAACAATTGTCACTGTAATTAATGACTGTGTGTCTGTAAGATCTTGTGCATCTACTATCTGTAGTGTTATTCATTCAATATGGTTTTGTTATCAAAATGTTAAGAATGAAAGACTGAGAACAGACACAGACATCATTTTTCAGTTTGATTGTGTTGTAGCCCATTATTGTCTCATCCGCTATAAATAAATAATAGTTTGTTGAAATCTGTGGATGAAAATAGTTCCACCTGCTGGTCAGAACAGATACTGTACTGCTGACTGAAAGTCAAAACCTCATTTTGAGTTTTAACACATGAAGTGCAGTTTTTTTTTTTTTTTTTCATTTGTATACAGATGTTCTTACTGATCATTAGAAAAGGTTTAGATGATGAGGGTTTTATTAAAATTGATAGTTTCGTTTGAAATCACCATGTTTGCTTTAGTTGAACTCTTGACCTTTGACTTAGTCTTAGTTTTCTCTGTCTTTTGTAACACTGTGTGTTTAAAAACACATTATTTGTTGCAAAGGAAGATCAAATCAAAGGTGATCAGGTGGTTTTTGGCTATTAATTATGATTATATCATTAATTCACAGATCTCACTCAAAGTCTATCAATCAATGATCAAAAGTGTTATTAATACAGTTTTACAACACAAACCCTGTGATACTAAAGCAAGAGATCCAGCAGTGATCTGAAGGATTCACTTTTATTGAACACATTGTGCAAAAATGTTTGAAGCACTGAAAGATTCAGACACACACAGACATTAAGAATCAGTGTATGAATCTCATACAATCATGACAATCAACAAATTCACATAAACAAAATAGAAACTTTGAAAATAAAAAGCTAAAGTCAGTTAAAAACACAATAAAGCAAATTTAATAAAAAAAATATTAAGACTATGTGGATCAGCAGAAATGCATGCTGGGAGTCATAAATGAGTTTGTATTAAATGGTGGCTCCCATCATGCACTGAAGCATGAAGCTTTATGTTAATTGAATAAAGTTAAATGAACAAATATATTAATTAAAATAAAAATTTTTATTTTTTTATTAAATGCATTTATTCACTAATTTCATAACGTTACTTAAATTTATTTTCTATTTAATGTTTTACTTTTTCCATTACTTAATTTTATTTAAATTTATTTATTTATTTATTCACTTAATATGTTCACTTCATTATTTATTATTATACTTAATTTCATTAAGTATTTATTAAATGTATTTATTTACTTCATTTTTATAATTTATTTGTTAAGTGTATTAAGTGTTATATTAATAAATTTTAAATAAAAACTTTTAAAAAATAACTAAGTAAAATAACTGAGTAAAATAAATTATAAATTGAAGTAAATACATTTAAGAAAAAACTAATTAAATGAAGTATAATAAATAATGAAGTGAATATATTAAATAATAAATGAATTTAATAAAAATTAAGTAATAAAAAAAATTTAAGTAATGAAAAAATAAAAATAAGTGAATAAATGCATTTAAGTAAAATATATTAACAAAAATGTTATAATTTTATAAAGAGTTTTTATTAAATACATTTATTCACTAATTTTATAATGTTACTTTAGTTATTTATTTTCTATTACATTTATTATATTTTTTTTTTTCATTATTTATTTTTTTATTAAATCTATTTATTCACTTGATTTATGCAGTATGTTCGCTTCATTATTTATTATACTTAATTTCATTAAGTTTGCATTAACTGTATTTATTTACTTCATTTTATAGTTTATTTGTTAACTGTATCAAGTAAAATATATGAATAAAAAATACATTTAAAATAACTAAGTAAAGTCAATTATAAAAACTGAGAATATATATATATATTATATTTAAAAAAAAGCTTAATGAAATTAAGTATAATAAATAATGAAGTGAATATATTAAATTAATAAATGGATTTAATACAAATTAAATAATAAAAAAATAATATAAAAAGAAATGAACAAATGCATTTCAGTAAAATATATTAAAAAAAAAAATAAAATTAAGTTTTCATTGAATGCATGTATTCACTAATTTTGTAATGCTACTTAATTAGTTATTTATTTTCTATTAAATTTATTCAATTATTTTTTTCCATTATTTAATTTTTATTAAATCTATTTATTTATTTCATTAAATATGTTCGCTTCATAATATTTTTTATATTTTTGTTTATTATTTAGCATTAATACATTTTATGATTAAGTATTTATGTTTTCAATATGCTAATAAGCAACTAATTAATAGTGAGAATTGGTCATTGAAATAAAGTTTTACTATTTTATTTTATTTTAATAATGAATGTTAAATTTAGAAGAGCAAGCTAGATTAATGCAACAATTGTCACTGTAATTAATGACTGTGTGTCTGTAAGATCTTGTGCATCTACTATCTGTAGTGTTATTCATTCAATATGGTTTTGTTATGAAAATGTGTAAGAGATGAAAGACTGAGAACAGACACAGACATCATTTTTCAGTTTGATTGTGTTGTAGCCCATTATTGTCTCATCCGCTATAAATAAATAATAGTTTGTTGAAATCTGTGGATGAAAATAGTTCCACCTGCTGGTCAGAACAGATACTGTACTGCTGACTGAAAGTGAAAACCTCATTTTGAGTTTTAACACATGAAGTGTGTTGTTTTATGGAGATAAAATAATGCCATAAAGATTTGCATGTGAAGAGTACGTGTTGTGCAAGTGTACATAAGACTGTAAGCGTAAATTAAATTTTCATGCACAAGAGAAGCTTTTTGTAAAATTTGCAGCATTTCGCGTAAGTGTAATTCAATGCGTGAAACTGCAGCTTCAAAAAAAAGATTTGCAGCATTTCTTACACTTTTTGGCTTGTTCTTTTATTAAAATAAACGGTCAAAACTGCAAGCCTGTGAAAGTGTAATGAAAACAACAGTTTAAAGTGCAAAACAGATTGACAGAACCTTGTATAAAAACAAACTGTTGCAAATGTCTAAAATGACTTGTTGTGTAATAGGACACAAAGTTGCCGAAAAATCCGATATGTACAGCTCCGACTTTCTTTTATAATAAATACACTAGTGATGGGTCATTCTTGAACGATTTAATCATTTTGAACGAATCTTAAATGTGACTCGGGAAAAAGAAGTCGCAACGGGGAGTGATTCGTTCAAATATATGCGCAACATCCTATTAGGTTCTGTACTGGAATTAGTTCACCATAAGTTTGTTTTAGAGTCGTTCGTTCACCTTATGGGGCTGTCACGTGATGAACGAATGACTCAAACCCGAAGACTCAAAAGATGAACTAATCAATTATCCTTCCGGCTCAGACTGCATAGGTTAACATTACAGGGATGTCACGTGATGAACGAACGATCAAACCCGAGGACTCGAGAGATGAACTAATCAATTCTCTTTCCGGCTCAGACTGCATTGGTTAGTTAACTGGGCTGTCACGTGATGAACGAACGACTCAAACCCGAAAACTTGTCAGATAAGATAACTAAGTAAATCATAGACTAAAGACTCAGATAAACAATGAATGAATCTTTTCTGTTTCTTATAGCATTATAGTGAATGTTTTGTTTGACTCAAATCAAATAAATAATCAAAATTTATTAGGGAGGTAAAACGTAACATTTTAATTATATTTTGCTAAAATGAACGAAATGAAGAAAAAAAATAAATTCATTTTGCTGAAATAGACTCAAAGGACCGAGTTATAAAAATCCGAACTTCCCATCACTAGTGTGAACATGTTCAGTAAGACTGTCAGTGTCAGTGTCACTCTCTGCTGATTCTTGTCAGTGAAAAACCGGAAGTGTCAGCGGTTGTGTCACTGAGCATAGTGGATGTACCAATGGCTTCATTATTTATCAGATGTCATGTCACTTCATCTGCAAGAGTCAACGACAGATCTTTTACTGTACCATCCTCGATCAGCTATAGCTCGTGATGCGAAAAACATGAAAAAGGCGCCTGAACTAGAAAGACCAAAGTAATCGAGCTGGAAAGGTGACGCCCACTATTGTTGAGTGACATGCCGACAAACACAAACCTCAAAATGAAATGTGGAGGCAATAAATAAATGCAGAAATAAATAAGAAATAAATAATTAAATAAATAAATAACTAAATAAATATTTAAATAAATAAATAATTAAATAAAAATATATTTAAATAAATATTTATACATTTATTTATGCTTCCAATAATTAAATGATGCATTTAACGATTTATTTATATATTTCAACATTTATTTTTTAATTATTTAATTTTGAGTAATTTGGCCCTCCATAAATTTTATTACATCTATTTATTTATTCACTTAATATGATCACTTCATTATTTGTTATACTTAATTTTATTACGTTTTTATTAAATGTATTTATTTACTTTATTTTGTAATTTATTTGTAAACTGTCTTAATTAAAATATATGAATATAAAATTAAATACATACATTAAAATAGCAGTAAAATCAGTTATAAAATGAAATAAATACATTTAATAAAACTTAATTAAATTAAGTGTAATAAATAATGAAGTGAATATATTAATTGAATAAATAGATTTAATAAAAATTAAGTAATGTACAAATAGAATAAAAAGAAATTAACAAATGCATTTAAGTGAAATATATATAAATAAAAATCAAAAATTAAGTTTATTAAATGTATTTATTCACAAATTTTATAATGTTACTTTAGTTATTTATTTTCTATTAAATGTATTTTTTTTTTCATTACTTAATGTTTATTAAATTTATTTATTTATTCACGTCATATGCTTGCTTCATTATTTATTATATTTAATTTCATTATAATAAATCATTCATATTTATTAAATGTATTTATTTACTTCATTTTATAATTTATTTGTTAACTGTATTAAGTAAATTATATTAATAAAATGCAAAATATATACCTTTAAAAAATAACTAAGTAAAATAACTGAGTAAAATAAATGATAAATTGAAGTAAATACATTTAAGAAATGAATTAAGAAACCTAATGAATTAAGAAACCTAATGAAATGAAGTATAATAAATAATGAAGTGAATATATTAAATGCATAAATAGATTTAATAAATTTAATAATGAAAAAATAATAATAAAAAGAAGTGAATAAATGCATTTAAGTAAAATATATTAACAAAAATGTTATAATTTTATAAAGAGTTTTTATTAAATAAATTTATTCACAAATTTTCTATTCATTTTCTATTACATTTATTATATTTATTTTTTTATTATTTAATTTTTAATGAATCTATTTATTCACTTGATTTATGCAGTATGTTCGCTTCATTATTTATTATACTTCATTTCATTAAGCTTGCATTAACTGTATTTATTTACTTCATTTTATAGTTTATTTGTTAACTGTATCAAGTAAAATATATGAAGAAAAAAAATACATTTAAAATAACTAAGTAAAATCAATTATAAAAACTGAGCTACTTATGTTTTAATTTAACTACAAAAAAAAGCCTTTTAATGAAATTAGCAGTTATAATAAATAATAAAGTCAAAATTAAATTAATAAATGGATTTATGGATGCTGAAAGCAAATAAGCAAAAAATAATATAAAAGGAAATGAACAAATGGATTTCAGTAAAATATATTAATAAAAAAATAAAATTAAGTTTTCATTGAATACATGAAATAAAATGTTCTTTAGGCGTATAAAGTAGTTATTTATGTGCTTGGGTAAAATTTACCCTCTGGAGGTTTTTAGGTGTACAGCGACCCCTGGCGGTGCTAGTTAAACATGGCCTAGTATCTGCAGTATCTGCACGAGCAGCATAATTTGTCATTTATAATAACATGCATAATTTCACCTGTCTACTGATCAGGGACGACTCAAATTTTTTAACTAAGATTTGGTTCAATATACTGAATACAATATTTATTTATTTATTTTTTTTTTTTTTCACTTTAACATGTTATAATTTAAGGGGATTTTATTTTTTTTTTTTTTTTTTTTTTTTTTTCAAAATCTTCAAAAATGTCAAAGTATACAATTGAGTGTTAAATACAATAAACAGAGACATGGTCTGGAAAATCGTCAAATTCAGATTTATGTAGCTTTATTGTTATAGTAAAAAGGTTTTATAAAAAGTATAGCACTCTGATACTATTGTTGAGCATTGTCACATATCATTTTGTAATGTTTAACATCAGCTATATATTAGGCTATATTATATGATATATGCATTTCAATGTAAACCAAAACCAATCCAATAATGTTAACACCAGCTAACAATTCAGGATGAACACATGAGAGTCTAGCCTAATGGTACACAACTTATAAAGTATCATGTTTTAATTAAGTTGTTGTTTATTTATTTATTTTAATGTATATGTACATTAGTACAAAGTACCATTCCACCGGCAGCGAGAACTAAATGAAGATAAATGTTTTGGCGTGTGATGTGTTTATTGAACCAATCAGATAAGAGTAAATGGAGTCCGCGAGAGTCTCATTTGATTGGCTACAGAAAGGTGGTGGCCCCGCCCTCCCCCTCACACTTACAAAACTCAGTGAGTGAGAGAATCTGCCAAAAGTGTAAGAGCAGATAAAAGAAAGACGGAGCTGTACATATCATCGCAGTGCTTTTGACCGTATTTTAGCGAAAAGAACGAGCCAAAAGTGTAAGAAATGGAAGTCGGAAGAATGAAGATCGTATTTATTTTGCGAAAGCATGAAGCTGCAGTTTCACAATACATGAATTACACTTACGAGTAACAGTAAAATACTGCAAATCTTTTTTTCTTACGCTTGAAACGCGATTTACACTTTTACAAAGCTTCTCTTGGACATGAAAATTTAATTTACACTTAAAGTCTTATGTACACTTGCACAACACGTACTCTTCACATGCAAATCTTTACGGCATTATTTTATCTCCATATTGTTTGCTCATTTCACAGAGAAACCCAAAGCTGTAGTTCATGTTCATCCTGATGAAAATGTGTTCAGAGGAGAGAAAGTCACTCTCACATGTGACATACAGCAGACAAGAGACTGGGTGTACTACTGGCATAAAGAAGGAAAAACAGTTGACAGTGCAGGACAAGAACAGAACTATACAATCTCATCTGTGGATTGGTCTCATAATGGTTTGTACAGCTGTTATGGAGGTCTGTCAAACACTCCACATCAGTCAGATCCATATTACTCAGATCACAGTGATGGAGTTAAACTGACAGTATCAGGTGAGTGTGTTCATTTGTTCTTCAACAGAATCACTGTTTGTTTTTCTTAACACTGTATTGTCTGCAGCATTTAACTTATGTTACCACAGTGGTGTTTCTGTTTAGAGACAGAAAAAAGTGACCTAGATTTTATATTTATTTTAATAAATGAGATAAAATATGTTTTGTCTGCATTAATGTGCACATTGAATCTACATTAGTAATCAGATACTCACAATATATTTTTAGAAGTATTTTAAGATAAATATAAGGTTCAAGCCTCAAAATCTCACATTAACTTCAGCATTTAAAATAGTTTCCACTTGCTTCTAATTTTTTTTTTTTTATTCCTGACATTTATCTGTTGTGATTGTTTTTTCCTTTTTACAAATAATTAATGATCTTTAGCAGCAATGTCAAAAGTGAGAGAACCAAAGCCTTAGAAAAACAAACAAATGAATAAATACATGTATGTTTGTTAAACCCTTTAGCACCATTCACTCTTCTCTACATGGGTTTACTATAGTCCACCACAATAAAAATGAATTTAGTGAATTCAGACACTGAGTGTCATTAGTGACAAACACCTGCTGTAACAGAAACTGACTGACTGTTACTAACAACTGACGAACAGCTTTATATGAAGAAGACATTCAATCTCTCAACACCAGCTGCACTTACTAACCAGTTTACTTTTTTTTCTTTTTTCCTCCATATGTTTACAGACGTTCTTACTGATAATTAGAAAAGGTTTAGATGATGAGGGTTTTACTAAAATTGATAGTTTAATCTGAAATCACCATGTTTGCTTTAGTTGAACTCTTGACCTTTGACTTAGTCTTAGTTTTCTCTGTCTTTTGTAACACTGTGTGTTTAAAAACACATTATTTGTTTCAAAGGAAGATCAAATCAAAGGTGATCAGGTGGTTTTTGGCTATTAATTATGATTATATCATTAATTCACAGATCTCACTCAAAGTCTATTCAATGATCA
>NW_026128326.1:0-10545 GCF_022985175.1 Labeo rohita
ATGTTAAGTATAATTTGAACATAATGAATTCGCCCTGTGCTGTGCATGTCCTACAGGTTTTGTGTCATCTCAACATCTGAACTGAGGTGTCATTATTTTTTTACCCTCCAATACTATATGATTTTATTTACAACAAGAAACATTTAGTATAATCTTCATACGTTACTTAACAGTCACGAGTGGCTATCAACCTCCAGGAGGACAAACGTTGTAATAATAGTCCATTACTTAGATGTGTCATGCCATGATATCACTGACACTAGTCACACCACTGTGTCACACTCATCACAACACATTATGTGTGACTTTATGGCAACAGTGTAAATATAATAATGAGCCACTGTTGTTCTGTTTCTTCCAAACAGCTGTTGTCTTATAACTTTATGGTAGTTTACTGGTTCAGGCTCTGGTGTCTGAATGCTGGTTATTAAGCTTGTTTGCCATTTCATTGTATTGAAAACAGCAGCGAGTATAAACATGCTGCATATCATCATTTTTCATGTTCCACTGAAGCTTGAAATAACATGATATTGAGTAAAAGATGACAAAGTATTCATTTTTGTTTGAGGTCTTTAAATCAAACGAAACGTGTGACAGTCGATGAGTTTTACAGGTTTATAAAATAAATTTAAAGTTCTCATCCGGCAGCAGAAACAACACAAGAGACGCACCTTTCCAAAGAAAGGTTTTTCCTCATTCCACTTGCTTACATGTAAAAACAGGTTTTAAGGTTTTGATTATTATCGCACAGCTCTCTGTAAAAACATACATTCTGCTCTGCAGTTTTGACTAAAAAAGATTTATATCAAAATCATAATGACTTGTTTATTTGGTGAGTAGTTCGTGTAAGTAGAATAATGTACAATGAGCTTGTCATTTCAAAATAACTAATAACTATATATAACTTACTGAACACTATTCCTTGCATAATTATCAAATTTTCATCCCTCTTTCTTTTACACATAAACACACACTTCATCTCTTTAAAACACAGCTCTTAACAAGGAGCAAATCCTTTTCTGATCTTGAATCTGTAATTCCACTAATAATCAGCAGCATCAAACAAATAAACTTCATCTCTGAATGACACGGATGCTAAAAGAGAAATATGAAAAGAGAAAACATGTATGAAGACTCTCACAAAATGATGTGTTAATATTCATGTGTTTTGCCTCAGAATACTTACATATACACTTACCAAATACATTTCATACACAGTACTATCATTTTCTGTCATAGGAAAACTTGTTAAACTGGTAGAAATGCACAACATAAACTATCACACATGCACAAACTGAAACAGAAATCTATACATGTAAATTCAGGAAAGTGGATGCTAAATTTACTGACATGTTTTACCATTTTTTGAAGTCCTGTTTCACAATTGTCTTTAGTTCTGTTGATATGAGAATTCATAAGTTTGTAAAGTTATCATTACTGACTTAGTTTTTCTTTTTTGTATCATTGAACAACCTAAATGGCAACTCAAATAAGTGAGCATTTTTTGGTGTAGCGGGGTTGATGATAACTCAAAATGTGACATTTTCACTTTTGGACCTTATTATATGATAATTGCAATAGTAATGTTCTTATAGTGTCTTTAAGTAAAAATTACAAATGTAAATTAAGAGAAAAAAATATATATAATCATTGTTTCAATGGTTTAGGATTTTATCCAGTTTATATTCTAGGCTTAAAAAACAATAAACTCTAAAATTATCATAAATTAGCTCAATTATGAATTTAGGAAATTAAACAGAGCTAATTTAAATCTTCTTTGAGATCTGTAATATTTTAATAAAAACTGGAAAATACTTTCATTTTAAATATGAAATACTATCTAAAGCACAGGCTCTATATACAATCCTGGTTATTGTAGTTATGCATTTGTCTTATGGTAAATCAGTGTGGTTTTATTGTGTTCATGTGTCAATATGATACTGATTTTTTTGTTTGGAGGAGAGAATTAAAAAAAAAAAAAAATCTAATTTAAGAATTAAACCTTGTACCTACAAAAAAAGAGTAAAGAATCACATATTGAGCACATTAATATGTAAAGGTGCTGAATGAAAGTTGTTACAGTACTGCACTTACATCAGGCGTTAAACTTTTAGAGATTTGTAAACTCTATGATTATCACTGAATAACTTCAGAAGATTTAGACTATAAAACTTGCATTTATTTGCTTTATTTAATTATTTATTATTATGACACTTATTTAGTCTTTATAATGATGGTGAACATTCATAGGTAAGGGAGAGTAAAAACTAAGTACAGGATTTATTACACAAACAATAAACCAAGAACAAGGAACCAAAACCAAGAAACACAGGTGCAGAACTGAGGAAACCAACAACACATTCAACAATGGACAAGACCAACAAAGACCACAGGAAACAGAAACACAAGAGCTAACAAACTAACAACAAGACACACCTGGAAACAATCAGTAAACTAATCAACAAGAAACCTGCAAAAGGAATACAAACAGAAAATAACAGGAGACATCAACAAAACAGGGCTGAATGCAACCTAAAGGTCCTGATAACAAAAACACAAGGTACACAAAACCGGGTATATTACAGTCCTTTAAGGAGCTTGGCAGTAAAAATCTATTTTGTATCAAACAGAGAGTTTCAGACAGACAGATAACATGAAAACACTAGAAAAATTAATACAGGGTTGGAAAGACACAAGAATTCAATGAAATACAAAATCAATGAGAAATCACATTAATAATAAGAAATGAAAATGAAGAACATTCATCAACAAACACTATTGAAGAAGGAGCAGTAACTGTATGATCTTCATGATGCTCTTCATTCATTATCAAAACATTATTCATGTTAAAATAAAGCATCAATCTTGTAAATAAATTCATAAAGACATTGTTTATATTCTTTTATAAAGTCATTCAGTCATTTAAGCAGAAGTTTTTAAATCAAATATTTTAAGATCACAGTAAAAATAAAATCACCCTTGTGTGTCCAAATGTTTGACTGTTAGTGTAAAAAACATTCAATATTTAAGTTGGATCGAAAAAGTCAACTTACTGAAATGCTATTTAAACAGATTCTTCTTCTTCTGTTGACTGTAACTAGATCAGGGTTCCTCAACTCTGATCCTGGAGAGCTGATGCTCTGCATTGTTTAGCTCAAACCATAATCAAGTTCACCTACCTGTGATTTCTAGTGATCCTGAAGACATTGATTAGTTTGTGTCGGTGTGTTTGATCAGAGTCAGAGCTAAACTGTGCAGGACAGCGACACTGCAGGACAAGATTTGAGGAACCCTGATCTACAGCTTTAACTCTACAACCACCAAACTCAGCCCAGATCTTCAGACTGATCTGAAGTCAGTTGCTGTATCTTTTCTAACGCATAGGATTTATGGTTTTCATAAAACTGAAGATTAAAAATCATTAACATCCCATAGACTTACACTGACAGAACGTTCAAATGAGTCAAATTCAAACTCCAACTGTCAAAACTCCCAGAATCCTTTGAGACTCAATCAAACTAAAAACTCAATCAAACTCAAATCTATCAATCTATCTGTATAGCATTTATAATATTTACCAGCAACTTCATAGCAACACTCTAGCAACCATCTAAACCAACCAACTGCCCTGTGTACCCTAGCTACCACATAGCAACACCACAGTAACCGCCCTGATAACTTAGCTACCGCATAGCAACAGCCTAGCAACTACCCTGAGTGCCCTAGCAACTGCATAGCAACATCCTAGCAACTACCTGGGTGCCTTACCAACCATATAGCAACATCTTAGCAACCACCCTGAGTACCCTAGCAACCACATGGCAACACCGTAGAAACCACCCAGCAACACCTTAGCAACAACCCTAAGTACCCTATCATCTGCATAGCAACCCTATCTATCTATCTATCTATCTATCTATCTAATAGACTGTATTGCCTTTAGATATTAATTTTTAAAACTATTTCAAACTGAAAACCATCAAACTTTTACAACTTTTAAAAAACATTTAAAACTTTCTGGTCTGGCTTTCTCAAACAAACTTCAAAGTTTGTCTACAAACGTTACTGTCTAGTTATTGCTGTTACCCTTTATATTGAATTTTCTTTTATTTCAGTTGATCATGTAAATTCACTGATCTCATTAGTAATCATCACAGATGATCAGTGGTGTGGAGTTTTCATTACTCTCATACCCCAAACTAACAAATGGATAGAGTTTCTCTTTAAAGCACTGATCAGTGTAAGAGTAGATATGAGACATGGACTCCACATCATTAAAAGAGACGAGACCCTTCTCATAATCCACAAACACACCGACTCTCTGAGGATCCACACTCAGAGAAAGAGAGTAATCAGGAGAATCACGAGCTTGATACTACCCATATCTCCGTCCCACAATCCAGTATCCATTCTCAGTACTCAGACTGATCAAGCCCTTCCTCTTAACAGATTTTCTGATCACTCCTAAATCCCACACAGTTTGTCCCTTCACCTGAACCTCAAAGTAGAAACATCCTGAGAAGAATCCATCCTTCCCAACAACACCAAGATATTTATCAAATCTGTCTTTTCCTTTTCCTTTCATTTGTGTGTTTCCAGATCTCACTTGTTCCCCTTCAGTCGTTTCACTACGACGTTACATATGGGAACTCGCTTGAGAGTCCAATCATCTCCAAGCCTTATTCAAAAGGCCAATGAACATTCATGAACATTGGCGAGTGGTATTTGCATGCCGAGCCACTCCCCCGTACATACGGGTATATAAGATGGCGGCGTGCAACCACTCATTCAGACTTTTGCTTTTGGAGCCTCGTCTCTAAGCCATAAAAAAAAAAAAAAAAGAAAAAGAGTTCCTGAGTTTCCACTCTCTCTGCTGACGTGCTGCCAAACAACTGAAAGAGCTTGCTTCTAAAAGAGCGTTTGGCAGCCGTCAGCATAATCCTGCGGGCTGCCGTTTTCACGGCATTAACGCCTCCCGCACTCCAGCGAGCGCCCCGTCTGAGTGCACAGTTGTGCCGCGGTTCCTCCCTGGGCGGACCGGGATTTCAAAAGAGTGAATTTCTCACGGCTGTCGAGGGCATCTTCCCGGTATGTCTCTCCGGCCGTGCGCTTCCGGGTGCGGTAGTTTCCTCGCTTCTGTGGATGGACACGATCGCTGTCTCACGTGCCTGGGCCGAGAGCACGCTGAGGCAGCGTTCATGGATGGTACATGCGTTCATTGCGAGCGTATGTCCATGGCCGCGTTAAAGTCCCGCCGCTCATTCATGAGTAGGCAACCCTTGTCGTCTTCCCGCGGTAAGTCGTTAAGCCGTCAAGGTTTTTCGGCTACCGCGGCAAGGCACTTGGGGGACATTCAAGTGACTGTACAGAATGTTCCGTCGGCCCCTAAAGCCCCGCGGACTTCTGTGTCACGGCGCGGTCCCGTTGAGCTGCCTGAGCAGTGCACCTCCCCGTACAGCGGGCTGGGTGTCTCCTTTGGCGCTCCCCAGGATGTTGAGATGTCTGCTGCAACGTCAGAGGGAGAGCCAGGCGGTGAGGCTGACGACTCGGCGGGTCGGTACCCCTCTGCGGTTGCCGCCCCGTCTGAGACGGATGCTGAACTGTCGGCTATGCTCCTCCGAGCCGCCAGGGAGATCGGTCTGGAGGTGCCTAAAACACCTCCGGCTGATCCCTCTAGGCTGGATGATTGGTTTCTGGGGAGACCCGCGGCACCGCCGCGCTCTCCCCCAGTACCTTTCTTCCCGGAGGTGCATGAGGAGCTGGTGAGGACTTGGCGAGCCCCGCACTCTTCTCGTCTACGTCCCAGCTCCTCTCCCCTCGCCTCTCTCGACGGCGGTGCAGCCCGGGGGTATGAGGCGGTCCCTCAGGTTGAGCGCGCTGTTGCGGTGCATCTATGCCCGCGCGGCGCTGCCACTTGGCGGGATCGGCCTCATCTCCCCTCCAAGGCGTGTAAGCTCTCGTCCGCTCTCGCGGGCCGGGCTTACTTCGCCGCTGGACAGGCTGCCACCGCCTTGCACGCCATGGTCACCTTACAGGTGTACCAGGCCAAGGTGTTGAAACACCTACACGAGAGAGGTTCTGACCAGGGTGCAATGGAGGAACTCCGCGCCGCCACCGACTTCGCCCTCCGGGCCACGAAGGTAACGGTGCGTTCCCTTGGTCAGGTGATGTCCACCATAGTGGTCCAGGAGCGACACCTATGGCTGACCCTGGTTCAGATGGCAGATGTCGACAAATCACGGTTTCTCGACGCTCCCATCTCCCAGGGCGGCCTATTCGGCGACACCGTCGAGGACTTTGCCCAGCAGTTCTCGGCGATTCAGAAGCAGACGGAGGCGATCAAACACATCCTGCCCCGCCGCGACATTCCATCCACGTCCGCGGGGCCCCCACCTCCGCCTGCTCGTCGCCGAGGGCGCCCCCCCGCGGCCCCAAAGAAACAACCAGCTCCGTCCCCTGCTGAGGTGCACGACGCCAGATTGGCAGCCCGACGTCGAGCTGCCCGCGGGAGAGGTGCGCCGCCCGCGTCTCAGGGACCGGTCACCCGCAAAAGATCTGCGAAGCGTCCCTGACGCGGGCAACCCGGAGGTGGAGGGAATCGCTCTTTGGGGGACGACAACATCAACGTCCCCGCTCCCGGTGGAGGGCCGGGAGCTGCTGTGTCCTCAGATGCTGCCGTCGGCCTACGGGTCACAGAAAGAGCCAATTTTCTCACCTCCGGGGTTCAGGCCCCGAGTTCCCTCTTTGAGCAGCACCCAAGAAGTGTCTCCTCGGACTCGGAGCCTGATGTCGCCAGCGTGGGAACCAGGGAAGCAGGTAAGCACTGCTCAGTGCAGTCTGACTTTTCTCCAGGACGTTCTTCCTTCTGGGATCAGTCCCCTTCCCCCCCCAGGCTCCCCACTGCGGTCACGTCGGTCAACGTCCCTTTGATACCCCTGGCGACCAGGCTGGGAGCCTGGCTTCAGCTTCCCAGCCCCTCGCGGTGGTTGATTCGGACGGTACGGCTCGGCTATGCGATTCAGTTCGCCAGGCGTCCGCCCAGGTACAGAGGCGTCCTTTCCACTTCTGTCCATTCGGACACACATGCCGCTGTGCTTCGTGCGGAGGTTGCAGTCCTACTGGCGAAGGACGCAATCGAGCCTGTCCCTCCAGCCGAGATGAAGTCAGGGTTTTACAGTCCTTACTTCATCGTGCCCAAAAAGAGCGGTGGGTTAAGACCTATCCTGGATCTTCGAGCCCTGAATCGGACCCTTCTCAGGCTGCCGTTCAAGATGCTCACGACGAAACGCATGCTAACATGCATTCGTCCCCAGGATTGGTTCGCAGCCATCGACCTGAAGGACGCGTACTTTCACGTCTCGATTCTTCCTCGACACAGACCTTTCCTACGGTTTGCTTTCGAGGGTCGAGCGTATCAGTACAAGGTGCTTCCATTTGGCCTCTCCCTCTCTCCCCGTGTCTTTACGAAAGTCGCGGAGGCTGCCCTGTCCCCTCTTTGGCAGACGGGCATTCGCATCCTCAACTATCTCGACGACTGGCTTCTCATAGCTCACTCGCGAGATCTGTTGTGCGACTTGGTGCTTCGGCACCTCAGCCATCTGGGCCTTCAGGTCAACCGGGAAAAGAGCAAACTCTCCCCAGTGCAGAGGATCTCTTTTCTCGGTGTGGTGCTGGACTCGGTCAATATGACAGCCCGCCTCACCAACGAGCGCGCGCAGTCAGTGCTGAAGTGTCTGGAGTCTTTCAGACACAAAACAGCGGTCCCTCTCAAAACATTTCAGAGGCTCCTGGGGCATATGGCAGCCGCAGCCGCAGTGACGCCGCTCGGCCTGCTTCATATGAGACCGCTTCAGCGCTGGTTACACGATCGAGTCCCGAGATGGGCATGGCACCGTGGCACACTCCGGATTGGCGTTTCCCCGCAGTGTCGCCGCCTGTTCAGCCCGTGGTCAGACCCGGCCTTCCTTCAGGCCGGAGTCCCCCTGGGACAAGTCTCCAGGCATCTTGTGGTATACACGGATGCCTCTTCCACGGGTTGGGGTGCTGTATGCAACGGGCAAGCAGCATCAGGCTCCTGGACAGGACCTCGACTGCAATGGCATATCAATTGCCTAGAGTTGTTGGCGGTGCTTCTGGCCCTTCGTCGCTTCCGACCGACGTTGCGTCACAAGCACGTGCTTGTTCGTACCGACAGCACCGCGACTGTAGCCTACATCAACCATCAAGGTGGTCTACGCTCCCGTCGCATGTCACAACTCGCCCGCCATCTCCTCCTATGGAGTCAGACGTGGCTGAAATCGCTACGTGCCGTTCACATTCCAGGAGAACTCAACCGTGCAGCCGACCAGCTCTCACGGCAGTCCACCCATCCTGGAGAATGGCGACTCCACCCCGAGACAGTCCAGCTGATTTGGAGCCATTTCGGGGAGGCCCAGATAGATCTGTTTGCTTCCCCCGAATCCTCCCACTGCCAGCTGTTTTACTCCCTCGACGAGGCTCCCCTCGGCAGGGACGCACTGGCACACAGCTGGCCTCCGGGGCCCAAGTACGCCTTTCCCCCAGTGAGCCTCCTTGCACAGACTCTGTGCAAGATCAGGGAGGACGAGGAGCAGGTTCTGCTGGTTGCGCCATACTGGCCCACCCGGACCTGGTTTCCAGAACTCATTTCCCTCGCAGCAGCCCCTCCCTGGAAAATCCCCTTGAGGAGAGACCTTCTTTCTCAGGGGATGGGCACGATTTGGCACCCACGCCCCCGACCTGTGGAACCTGCACGTCTGGTTCCTGGACGGGACGCGTCAGACCTCTCCGGCCTTCCACAGGCCGTGATAGAAACTATCACTCAGTCCAGAGCCCCCTCCACAAGGCAGGCTTATGCGCTGAGATGGGGTCTGTTCGTCGACTGGTGTTCCTCTCGCGGGGAGGACCCACAGAGATGTCCGATTGCAGTAGTGCTTTCCTTCCTGCAAGAAAAGTTGGAGCGTGTAGGGTATCAGAGCGAATCAGACAAATGGAAGATTCAATCAGAACATTTGGTTGAAACCAAAGAGCCAAATTCCACAAAGGGGCCCAGAACCACGTCATAAATCTGTCCAGGATACCCTGGCGCCAGCCAGCCTGAAGTAAGCCTAACCAACTAACTTTCACAGCTTTGAACAACTTGCAACATTAAAACAAAAGAACACAATTATTGATAATCCCATCTCAGGAAGGAGATTATCAATATTGGGGCGAGAAACCCGAGATTAATGGTCAAAGATGCAGCCCATCAGGACCATCACATGAGGAAACTTTGTTGGGTGGTGCTCCCCCCACCCAAGACAAGAACCAGACCAAGTTTCTTCTAAATTCCTTTGTTCCTTGGAACATGCCCTTAGTTCACAGAATGGCAGAGACTGTCCATTTTACCTAAATATGCACCAAAACGATGCTTAAAAGGACATATGAATGAACATCAGACCATTGCATAACTCCTGCTATGTATGCCACCCACACATTTGTCTATTATGTTCTAATCACTCGTTGTGTATGTCCTTTTTAATAACTATTGAATAGCTTAAGGGTTTATATTCATGTTTGGTATGTATGAGTTTGAAAATTCATGCTTTGAATGTTTCCACCAATCAATTCATTGTCAAATGTGTTGTATTCATGTTATAGGAATCATGGCCAAATTATACTCTGCAAGAGCGGGAAAATTCTGACCATGTGACTGATAAGATAACATGCTGATTTATGTTTTGGGAGGAGAAACATAGCAATATCCTGAGTTAAGACAACATCTAATTGGTCAAGACACCATTTTGGGATGTGTCCAAAGCTGAGTTTAAAACCACAGGACACCATCAAATTTGGCTTTTAGCTATTTCCATCGCTCCTAGCCATGCTTTTAGCTTTTAGCTTTAGCTTTTAGCTATTGGTTTAACCATTGCTTTTAGTCAGGCTCTTAGCTTGTGCTTTTAGTTTGTGCTTCGTGCCATCTCTTTTAGCCATGCTTTTGCCATAATTTGCCGCTGCTTTTTGCGTTCTTTGAACGCTTCCTGGCTTGCACGCCAGCCACTCCTCTAACGAAAACATGAGGAGACCGTCACATTTCTTTCTTTTACTTTAATCTTTTCTTTCCGTTGAGAGTTTCGTGTTCTAAGTTAAGTTTTGCCGCTAAGCCGTGTCTCAGACTTCGTGCCTGCCTCAAAACTTCAACCAGCGTACACGACTCCATCATCCAGCCAACGCCCAAGACATCACCTCCAACGACCACGGACTTCCAACCAATCAGCAACCTTGGGGAACCCCTTTCTGCAACGACGTCATCAAAGGAAACCCCTTAACACAAAGGCAACGCAAGTACAACCTCCAGATTCTAGCTGAACTGGTGCATTAATATAGCGTTTAATAACCTCACTAAGAAACTCAACGCGAGGGTTAATTAAATGATTGATGGTTGTTCAGGTCTAAGCAATTGCATATACGTATGCTATAAACTTGGGATTTCACATTTTCACTCTTCTAAACTCATTCTTTCCTCATCTCTCTCTCTTTCTGCAACTT
>NW_026128327.1:0-10543 GCF_022985175.1 Labeo rohita
TGTGAAATTTGGGCAAATGATCTAGGAGTTCAAAAAAGCAGGTTTGTCAAGAAAGCTCAAAACAGCAAGTTTAGCCAGCTATGGTGCAATTGTTATCATTGTTCTAGGCATGTCCCAAAGAATCTAACAAGACCAGTCTCATGACAATAAAGAAAAGTAACGGTTCAGACTTCTGTCTGTCTGCCTGTCTGTCTCACTGGTTAGAGTAATAAAACCTTAATAAATCTATTTATTGTCAAAGCAGATATAGGCAAATACTAACCCCAATATCCACCAGTATAAAACAGAATTGATGCATAGTATTAAGTTGTTACAACACCTTTCTATAAATACCTAACTTTCATTCATCCTCTGACAACATAATATTTGTAATTTTTCAGGGGTCAAGTACCAAAGCTGTGTAGCATCTCATTATTGTTAGCGTTCTTCAGTGTTGGGGGTAACGCATTACAAGTAATGCAAGTTACATAATATTTTTTTTTTTTCAAGTAACTAGTAAAGTAACGCATTACTTTTGAATTTCTAAGAAAATATCTGAGTTACTTTTTCAAATAAGTAAATTCAGTTACTTTTTTTCCCATTTATTGATTGACAAGTCTCCTGTCGGGAAATTGGGAGTAAACATGATGTTACTGTATTCCAGACTAAAGGTGAACATGCAGTAATTCATCTCACTCACAAAAAAACAGATTCAGTATTCCTCAAAATGAATAAAAACAGTGAAATGCAAACTCAGAATATGACACAACCCTGCAATAATTAAATATGTTAAATAAAACAAACATCCTTTATGTTTTTAATCCCATTTTATTAACTAGTGTCTTTGCTGCTTACCTTTGATGATGCAATTTAACCATACTATAAGCAAAAATTACTTTAGATAATCTAACATTTTTGCTTTTTTATAGCTGAAGAGTGATCTCCTGCATAAATGGGGATGTCATGCATAAATGTACTTTTTTTCAGCTTGAGGTGAATTCATTTCACTTTTGGTGTAAAAGGGCTTTTACATTAGAATGTCATGACATGTCGCGCAATTGCACTTCGGGTGTCCCGAGTTTGAATCCTGCCTCGTGGACTGTTCCCGATCCCGTCCCCCTCTCTCTCTCCCAATTGCTTCCTGTCATATCTCAACTGTCCTATCATGAATAATGCAAAAATGCCCCAACCCCCCCCACCCCCACCATATATCTTGGACTCATATACCATCTCAATTCACCAACAGACTTACAGATAAGCATTGCAATTGCTCAAACTATCCTTGCACTTAATTTCTACAAGATTGTCAATAAAACTCCTGTTTGGTTTGCACCAAATATCTGCCTCTGGTCTCATCCCTCTGATATCATGACAGAAGACCAGACCAACACTGACAATGAGCACAGAAACACCCGCTGCTTCAGACCCTTTCACAGATTTGGTGAATGCCCTCAAGGCATCGCTGTTACCTGCACAACGCCACCATCTGTCTCAGGAAGTCCTATTGCTACGCCGGTAACATTCTCGTTGGGTCGCGGCTGAGTGTAGCGGTTTTCTGCTCCAAGTCGATCTGTATATCCGGATGCAACCACAACGTTTTCCCACTGAGATCTCCAAAGTCGCTTTCCTCATCTCCCTCTTTTCTGGTAAGGCCCTTCAGTGGGCAAAAGCTATTTTAAAAGCCCACGCCCCGTGGTGAGTACCATTCAATCTGACGTTGAAATATCTAATTTATCCCTAATACCTGTCACTCTCTATTCCTCAATAAATTCTCTCTCCGTCTCTGCTCTGATCGATTCAGGTTGCTCCAGCAACTTCATATCCCAAGAGTGCTTAGATCAACTCCAACTTACACGACAACAACATAACAATAAATATGCAGTAAAGACGATACAGGGAAAACCACTGGGGCGTGGTAAAGTGCAGTACTCATCACCCTTCATTACGTTGCAAGTCGGACTCTTTCACAAAGAACAGTTGTGGTTTCTGGTACTGGAGGACTCCACCATCAGCCTCATCCTGGGATGCCCGTGGCTCCACCTCCATACCCCCGTACTCTGCTGAGACCCCTGTGATGTCCTCCAATGGGGTAAACAGTGTTATGAGCAATGTCTATCTGAACTTCCTCTTCCATGATCTATCTCCATACCTTTAGCATCCACCAAGATCGAAAGTCCTGAACCTGAAATCACTCCTGAAATACCAGCAGAGTACATGGCATTCCAGGATGTATTCAGCAAGCAGGCAGCCACTCAGCTACCACCTCATCGGCCATGGGACTGTGCCATCGAGCTGCTGCCTGGAGCTCAACTACCTAAAGGGAGAATTTACCTACTGTCTATCCCGGAGCGCCAGGCGATGGAGGAGTATCCCCTTCTCCTGGTACCAGCCGCGTTAGAGGAACTCCGAGGAGCTCGAGTGTTCTCCAAGTCGGACCTGTGGAGTGCATACAACCTCATTCGTATTCGGGCACGGGACGAGTGGAAGACGGCATTCATTACACCTACCGGGCACTAAGAGTACCGCGTCATGCTGTATGGTCTCTCTATCAGTCCCTCGGTCTTCCAAACATTTATGAATGAGGTGTTCTGGGAGTTCCTCCATCGATTTGTTGTGGTGTACATTGATGACATCCTTATATACTCCCGGAACTTGGCCGACCATCGGCAGCACGTCCAGCAGGTCCTTCAAAAGCTGCGAGAACATAGTCTCTATTTGAAATTGGAGAAGTGTGAGTTCCATCGATCCTCCGTCCAGTTCCTAGGTTATGTCATCAGTGCTGAAGGAGTGCAAATGGACCAGGGGAAGGTTCAAGCCATCCAAGAATGGCCCACACCCTCTACAATAAAGGAGTTACAACAGTTCCTGGGATTCTCCAACTTCTATCGCAGATTCACCAAAGGTTACAGTATGATCACTGCCCCATTGACCTCCCTCCTGCGGGGTAAACCAAAACACCTGGTCTGGAACCCCACCATCCACGAAGCTTTCCATCGGCTCAAGACCATCTTCTGCACCGCTCCTCTATTACGCCATCCAGATCCGAACCTTGCATTCACGGTAGAGGTAGATGCTTCCACCTCCGGAGTAGTAGCGGTGCTATCTCAAGCGGTCGGTGATCCTCCCCTCCTCCATTCCTGTGCATACTTCTCCCGCAAACTCACAACAGCGGAGCAGAATTACAATGTGGGAAGTTGTGAACTCTTAGCCATCAATTTAGCCCTGGAGGAGTGGCGTCATTGGCTGGAGGGTTCGGCTCACCATCAATACAGACCACAAGAACCTACAGTATCTCTGTGAGGCCAAACGCCTAAACCCCAGACAAGCACGATGGGCACTCTTTTTAACGAGGTTTAACTTCAAGATCACCTACCGGCCGGGCACCAAGAACACCAAAGCTGATACCCTCTCTCGTCAGTTTTCTGCCGACTCTCCAGCCGAACCTGAGCCCATCTTACCACCCGACGTGATCGTTAGTCCCATTATTTGGGACTTAGAGAGCGATATCCGTCACGCCACCCTCCAGGAGCCTGCTCCGCCAGGGTGCCCAGAAGGAAAGGGCACCGTACATGAGTCTCCGGGCTCTGGACATCCATGCAGCAGACGGACCCTCTCGCGATCACCGCGATGTCACCAGGTACGTCCTGAGTTGCTCAGTCTGTGCCATGTCTAATACACCTCGTCATATGCCTACAGGAAAGCTGGTACCACTTCCTATTCCACAGAGGCTGTGGTGCCATATTAGAGTCGACTTCGTCACCGACCTGCCCAACTCAGAAGTTAACACCTGCATTCTAGTAACTGTGGACAGATTCTCCAAATCCTGCAAGTTCATTCCGTTAAAGGGACTCCCCACTGCCTTGGAAACCGCTGAACATCTATTCCAACACATCTTTCGCAACTATGAATTACCGGAAGAGATCGTCTCGGACCAGGGTCCTCAATTCATCTCTCATGTATGGAAAGCTTTTTTCAAACTCCTTGGCATCTCTGTTAACCTTTCCTCTGGTTATCACCCCAGACTATCAGCCAGACTGAGAGAAAGATTCAAGAGCTCGGACGTTACCGTTGGTCATTCTGTCAAGAGGACCAACACAGCTGGAGCAGGTTCCTCCCGTTGCCCTTCGCCAAGACACCACCGGCTTAACACCCTTCCAGTGCGTACTCGGTTGGTCTCATCCCTATGATATTGTGACAGATTCCCTGGACGGAGGAACCCTCTAATGTTCCAGCTGCTGACCACTGGTTCTGATCGAGCGAGAGAGTGTGGGACTCAGCTCATCACCATCTTCAATGAGCCATCTGTTGACATAAGAGGTTTGCAGACGCCAGAAGGAGGGACGCACCCCAGTACTCCAGTCTCATCCCTCTGATATCGTGATAAAAGCAAGCCCTGCCCAGATTTAAAAAGTAACGCAAAAGTAATGTAACACATTACTTTCCATAAAAAGTAACTAACATAATTAGTTTCTTTTTCAGGGAGTAACACAAAATTCTAATCCATTACTTTTACAAGTAACTTTCCCCAACACTGGTGTTCTTAATATTGTTCTTCTACTGTTCTTGACTCCATGGCAGGCCATAGAAACATTTGCAGGAAAGCTATGAATTTTGGCAGACAGATAGAGGACAGTCTTATCATTAGCTATAGAAAGTTTGGACTTTTCAAACCCTTTAGAGCCACCAACTGTCCAAAGTTGCATTCACTTTTATTACATGCAACTAGAGGGTGCTAAATTCAAACCTGCATTTGTACATTGGCTGGTGCTGAGCCAGAGATAGAAGTGCTCACTTGTCATGTACATCACAACCAGGGATTGACGTTACCTTTTTTCCCACCAGCCACTGTGGCTAGTGGTTTTCCAAAATTACTAGTCACTCAGCATTTTCAATGACCACAATTTTGTTGGTGGGAAATTACGTTTTATATGACTAAAATTACTGCATACTAAAAATTATTTAAATTAATTTCTTTTTTTTCTCTTTTTTTTGCCTATTTAAAGGTAATTTTTCCAGTTAAAATGGTAAAACCGATTTTTCCACTGCAGAAGAAACAGAAGCAGCTGAAGTGGCATTTAGATGCATTTACAGTGCACATGTTTAATGAAGCTAAAATGCAACATGAAAGCATTTACATGCAAAACTGCAACAGTATAAATAGTGTTATTACCTTGGTGTTTAAAATCAGGTTTTTTATATATATATAAAAATATGAAATGTTGGGGAAAAAATGCAAAGATAAGTTACGTTTAAATATGAAAGTAAACTGCAAATAGGTGGCAGCAAGTGACTGTCTAAGGGGGGAGAAAAAAGATTGGCGGCGTGAGAAGTCATAAGTTTTCTGCTCTGCACATTTCTCATTACTTACGGCTTATTTTGCACTTAAAGGGTGACATAATTTGAGAATATTGTCTGCAAACTTTAGTAAAACAACACGCCGAGACACAATACTAAAAAAACAGCTGATATTGCTGAGGATGTTGGTGATACACAGAGCGTGGACGACACCGCCTTGGACCAGGGAGATATCAGAGAACTCCTTGGTGGAATTAGATCTGAGGTAGCCGTGCTCAGAGTGGAGATCCTTGCAGAGCTTAAATCGTCTATCTCCGCGGTGAAAACTTCATTGTTAGAGCAAGAACAGAAACTGAAAGATGTGGAAGAATCCCTTACAGACGTCGATTGCCGTGTTACTGCCCTAGAGTCTACGCGCTCGGCGCTATCGAAAGACAACGAAAAACTAAAGGCCAAGCTAGAAGATTTGGAAAATCAGTCCAGGAGGAACAACATCCGTGTGATTTGCATCCCCGAAGGCTCCGAGGGATCCCATCCCTCTGCATTTATTGAAACATTGTTACTCGAGGTGTTCGGGGAGCAAAGTTTCGCCAGAAAGCCAGAAGTGGACAGGGCTCACCACTCCTTAGCACCCCCGCTGAAACCTAATCAAGCCCCTAGACCGTTCATTGTGCGAATGCATCACTACCAGATGAGGGATCTGATTCTTCATCTGGCAAGGGAAAAGGGAGAGGTGTTATACAAAGGAGCGCGTATACACTTCTTCCCGGATGTCAGCGCCGAGGTTGCGAAGCGGAGAGCGGCTTTTACTCAGGTTAAGGCCCAATTGAGAGGAGCAGGCATTGAATTTGGCTTGCTTTTCCCTGCGCGTCTATGGATTAATCATGATGGAACGAGACATTTTTTTGACTGTCCGCAACGAGCTCTGGAATTTGTGAAGGAAATTGTCCCCCCTTCAGCGAGTGAGTAGATGCGCATTGCGGCAGGGAATGTGTCTCTATTCTTGTTCATCTCCGCTGAGGTCGGGTAACCTTATGGTTTGAAAGGATGGAGAACTGAAGTGACTACCTTTGGTTTGGTCTAATCCACACTCTTTAATTTAAATGAAAAAAATGTCACTTGTTTCTGTTAGCAGTATTTAGTTCCAGTGGAGCAGAAACATAAGCTGGTGAGTTATGGTTCTTAGTATACCAGCGGATGTTTGTTGTTTGAGGTTGTTAATGTTGTGTGTGACATGGGTGGGGGGGAGGTGCGTACAATTTTTTTTCCCTCTCCTTTCAGTTTTATTATGGTATTGATCTGTTGATCAGAGTCAAGATGCTCATGTGGTTTGTCAGAGCAGAATCTGTATTTTTTTGTTATTCGCAGTTGTTCTCTGATAACATGTCCAAATGTAATAAATGTGACGTTAATTTCATAACGTGGAATGTGAAAGGCATGAACAGTGTTATTGAAAGAAGTAAAATTTTCTCTCATTTACGACAATTAAACGCAGACATTATTTTTCTGCAAGAAACCCACATTCTTAATTCTGATGTAATTAAACTTAGAGTTGGGGAGGTCAAGTTTTTCATTCGAGCTTCAATGCAAAAGGCAGAGGTGCGGCTATTCTCATCAGAAAAAAATATTTCTTTCACCAGCAAAAAGTTTATTAGTGACTCTTATGGTCGCTATGTGATTGTTGCAGGGCGCCTGTTGGACAAGCAAGTTATTCTTGTTAATATTTATGCCCCAAACTTTGACGACAGCAATTTTTTTTTAACAGAGTTTTCACATCTATTCCAACAGCTGATGATTATGCCTTAATTATAGGTGGGGACTTTAATTGTGTTTTGGACGCATCCCTTGATAGATCCTCTTTTAGAGTTATACAGCCCTCTAAAGCAGCTATAAACATAAAGAATTTCTGTGATCAATTAGGACTATTATACCCCTGGAGATTTCTTTTCCCTTCTTCCAGAACATACTCTTTTTTTTTCTTCTGTGCATCATTCATACAGCCGCATTGATTTTTTTTCTTAGTGGATAAGAGTCTTGTGCCCCTTGTTTCATCTAGCATGAATCAGAGCATTGTTATATCTGATCATGCTCCCTCTTCTTTTGTACTTAGTTTACCAACTCACCATTCTTCATTTAAGCCCTGGAGACTAAACCCTTTGCTTCTGGCAGATGAAGAATTCATTATTTATCTAACCAATGAGATTAAGATTTATCTGGAGCTAAATGACAAGCATGATATATCTAGATCTACATTATGGGAGGCATTGAAAACTCTTTTTTCTTCATATGTTAAAAAGCAAGAACTCTCTAGGCTCAGGGATACTTCAGAAGCTATTAATAAACTGGATGAACAGTACGCCATCTCTCCTTGCCCTCGCTTATATAAAGAAAGAATAAGTCTTCAGTCTGAATATAACTTGCTGTCAACTTCACATGAAGAGAAGAGGTTGTTAAAAACCCGACACACATTTTATGAATTTGGGGATAAAGCCAGTAAATTACTGGCTTTCCAGTCTCATCAATTGAATAATTCAAAGACAAGAACTCATATTAAAGCCCCATCTGGATTCATGGCATATACCCTTCAAGATATTAATAAAAACTTTGTCCATTTTTACTCTACTTTATATACCTCAGAGTATCCTAATGATCCTGCAATTTTAGGTAGCTTTTTAAAAAAAATAGATTTACCAATTATAAATCTTAACCTCAATTCTGATCTGGGCAGACCTGTAGTTGTGTCAGAGGCTGCGGAAGCCATTGCAGCAATGCAAAGCAGTAAAGCTCCAGGACTGGACGGTTTCCCGATAGAGTTTTACAAGAAGTTTGCAACTTTACTAGGCCCACTTCTTGTAGCAGTTTATAATGAGTCGTTCCATACGGGAACTCTTCCCTTAACACTCACGCAGGCCTCAATCTTGCTACTGCCAAAGGAAGGCAAAGATCCTACTTTGTGTGAATCATATAGGCTAATCTCGCTTCTGAATGTGGATTTTAAAATTGTATCTAAAATTATTGCATTATGCCTAGAACCTATTCTCCCTACTATAATTTCAAATGACCAAACAGGACTTATTCGAGGTTGCAACCCCTTTAACAATTTGCGAAGCCTATATAATATTATGTATACAAATTCTCCTCCAGGTAAGCATGAAGCAAAAATATCTCTTGACGCTGAAAAGGCATTCGAGTAAAGTGGGAATACCTCTTTTACACTCTTAAACAGTTTGGCTTTCCTGCAGACTTAGTTTCATGGATCAAATTGTTATATGTCTCTCCGGTTGCCTCGGTGTGCACAAACAATGTGTATTCTGAATATTTCCCTTTACACTGGGGCACCAGGCAAGGGTGCCCTCTCTCTCCATTGTTATTTGCTATATCAATTGAACCATTAGCTGCTGCACTTCGCCAATCCTCTAACTTTAAAGGTATTGTACGGCATGGTACAGAGAATAAAATCTCATTATATGCAGATGATGTTTTGTTATATGTATCAAACCCAAAATCCACAATACCTAAAATTATTTCTTTATTAAAGGAGTTTGGCAATTTCTCTGGCTATAAGCTAAATATGAATAAAAGTGAGTTTTTCTCGATCACTCCAACCTCCTATAGAGACTCTTCGTTTATCCCATTCAGAGTAGTTTGTGAGGGTTTCAAATACTTAGGTGTACAAGTCACCAGATCATATAATAATTTGTTTAATGCCAATTTTTGTCCACTAATAGATCGATGTAATCGTACTAACCTTATTAAGATGTCTGTTTTACCATGGTTTCTGTATTTATTTTCGAATATACCCATTTTTATTAGGAAGAATTTTTTTCATTGAGATGGATAGTTTAATTACCTCCTTTTTGTGGGGGAATAAGACCCCTTGCATTAGAAAGTCTTTTTTACAGAGACTAAACTGTCAGGGAGGGATGGCACTACCTTTTTATATCTATCTAGATAGATAGATATTCTCTCTTCAGTGTTTCCCTAGCGAAGTCACATAGGTTTGTTTTTAAGGCACTTTTTTAATTGCTTGATTTCTTGCCCTGTATCATTCAACACTATTAACACGTCCATCCCTCTTGTTTGGCTTCTAGCGGGTTAGGAAATATTAACTTAGTGAGTCAGAAAAGTGTGCCTCTATCTTACGTCATTACAGATACTGTTGTATTTTGATGCTGGCTTACTTTCTAACCAATTTCAACATTCTCTTGCTTGTTTGCTTGTAATTTATTTTCTTTTAATTTTAATGTTCTCCAAACAGAAATAAATGGTTTCTATCGTAAAAGGTATTGGTAACACTTTACAATACGAGTACATGAATAATCATGTATTAATGCCTAAATTAATACTTAATTCATAATATACTAATGATTATTAACTAATCATGAGGTATTTATGCTATTTACTTAATGAGGTATTAACTAATCATGAAGAGCTATGCTTAACTACAGCTGGAGTCATATGGACTCACACATGAATAACGACAGCCTTAACTACATGTTAGTACATGTTTGATGCATTAATTGACATTTATGGGTAAACTAAATCAAAGAGCCTCTTTAAAGGAGAAGTCCACTTCCAGAACAAAAATTTTCAGATCATTTACTCACCCCATTGTCATCCAAGATGTTCATGTCTTTCTTTCTTCAGTGGATAAGAAATTATGTTTCTTAAGGAAAACATTTCAGGAATTATCTCCAAATAATCGATTTCAATGGTGCCCCAAGTTTGAACTACCAAAATGCAGTTTAAATGCAGCTTCAAATGGCTCTAAACGATCCCAGCTGATGAAGAAGGGTCTTTTCTAGCAAAACGATCGGTCATTTTTGAAACAACTTGAAAATTTATATACTTTTTAACCTCAAACGCTCATCTTGTCTAAGTCTGCGTGAACTCCGGGTCAATACAGTTAGGGTATGTTGGAAAACTCCCGTCTCGTTTTCTTCTTTAACGTCAAAATCGTCCAACATCGCTGTTTTACCTCTTTTTTTTGTAAAGGGTGTTTGATCTACTTTGCATGTTCACTTTGTAAACACTAGGTCGGTACTTCTGCAGAGATGTAGGACAATTTTGAAGTTGGGGACGAAAATGAGACGAGTTTTTCAACATACCCTGTATTGATCCAGATTGACCCTATAATAAATGCACAAGGGGCAATTTCCCTGGAGTATACACTACCGTTCAAAAGTTTGGGGTCAGTACATTTTTATTGTTTCTTTTTTTTTTAAGAAATTAATACATTTATTTACCAAGGATATATTAAGTTAATAAT
>NW_026128328.1:0-10538 GCF_022985175.1 Labeo rohita
TCATGCAGAAACTAAACACCGCTGAGATGCGCAATTCTGCTGTGGCTTAAAAGGTAATATGTTCTCTGCAAAATTGAGCAAAAACACAAAATGCAATGTTTAAAATATAACACTATATCAACTTCTTCGTCATTTAATCTCGTGATAGATCAGCTCTTGCTGCTGGTGTGATATCATGTGATATGTGATGTATATAAATATGAGACCAAACATACAGGGGCATTTTTTTGCACCAATATCTTGAACTTTAGGAGTTGTTGCCCTGCATCATATTTATCAACAGTCAACTGTATAAAATATAAGATGACGTACAGGTCTGGGGGCGGGGTCAGCGCGTTATCTGCGTTACAATATTTTAATCGCGTTATTATTTTCATAACTAATCAATTAAGTTAACGTGTTAAACTGACAGCCCTATTTTATATACACAGGGCAAACTATAGGGAACTTAATGAGACAAAGGTGTAAATCATGAGTAACCAGAGACACAAACAAGTTCATGATCATGAGACCGGAAATAACTGTAAGAAAAGACAAGAATAACATGAATGTCCACAAAACTGTAAACCTGACATTACATCCCTCTCCCGGTAGGTGCCTGGCATCGTAACGGCAACAACAAACAGTGGGGAAAAAACACTGGTGACTTGGCAGAGGACGAAACAATATGGGGGCGAAATGACCAATCATTTCGCTAGATAAAACCCTTCTCGCTTGGCTGGGATTGTTTAGAGCCTTTTGAAGCTGCACTTAAACTGCATTTTGGAAGTTTTCTTGTTTTCCTCAAGAAACATAATTTCTTACTGACTGAAGAAAGAAAGAAAGACATGAACATCTTGGATGACCAAGGGGGTGAGTACATTTTATCTGTACTTTTTGTTCTGGAAGTGAACTACTATTATAACACTTATTCTATCCACTTTTTCCTCTGGCAAGCACGGATAGAGAACTCTGGGGCTGCAAAATAGCAGTCAGAAAATGGTGTATGCCAACAAATCAAATTTAGGGTCAGGTCTCACAGCACTGGAAAATAAAACAGTCCAGAGCTCAAGAATCTCATAGTCTGTCATTCTTTCCAAGCTCAGCTCACCAATAAAACCATTCTTTCTCATTTTTCACCAGTGCAGGACAGGATTATTCATATAGTGCAAAATGCACCGTGATAAGGGTTTTACATGGAAGCATGGGAAAACAAGACAGACAAGATCAAGTCTGTTTAAAATCACTGCAGAGAAAAAGACAAAAATTTAATTTAAAATCAACACAAAGGAAAGAAAGCGTGCAGAATGAAATTGGTGAAGTGCAATTAGGTAAAGTACATATTCATTAAGTTTATTTGTGATGTATTTAGGTCAAAACAAATGAGCATATTCAATGCAGAAAACAATTTACTCTTGAATTTGATTCATGAACATTACAGTAATCAATATACAGTACATGACTAAAACATTACATTCAAACTAGATGAGTAAAGTTTGAGAACAAACTTTAAGTTGGCTTGAGAAAGCCTAGCCTGAAAGTTTGAAGGAGTTGTAAAAGTACGGAAGCAGCTAGCATGATTTAACATGTTGTTAACATGTTTTAGCATGAGTTTCTAACATGATTAGCATGTTGCTAACATGTTTCTAGCATGATTAGCAAGTTATTAGCATGATGTTAGCATGATTAGCATGTTGCTAGCATGATTAACATGTTGCTAGCATGGTTAGCATGTTGCTAGCATGTTTCTAGCATGATTAGCATGTCGCTAGCATGTTTCTGGCATGATTAGCAAGTTACTAGCATGATTCTGGTTGCTAGGCATTGATAGATAGATAGATGAGTTTGAATGAGTTTGAATGGATTAGAAATACAGTACATAGAAGGGAAGTTTGATTGAGTCTCAAAGGATTCTGGGAGTTTTGACAGTTGGAATTTGATTCCGTCAATGTAAGTCTATGGGATTTTCCCCAATTTTAATCGTCATTTTTAGGAAAATCGTAAGTCCGATCAGTTAGAAAAGCTTTAGCAACAGTCTGAAGATCTGGGCTGAGTTTGGAGTTTGTAGAGTTAAAGCTCTAGGACGAGTTAGTGTCGACAGATTTAGTCTCAGAAGAAAATAGCAGATCAGTAGCCAACTTAATGAGATCCTTCAGTTATAGCCATTAGAACTGACCATGAAGTGTAATCTGTATTTTCCAGATTTAATAAAAATGTAATAACTGACAGCTGTATTCACAAAACACCTGTGTATGTGCAGCTTATGTCTTGTTTACAGCAATTATGGAAAAGTGATTGCTTGATAAGTGCGGATTGCTGTCATAAATTAGATCGATCTAGTTTTGGCTGTTCGTTTGACACGGTAGACATGGTATAAACTGTTTTACTAAATCACTGACGAAAATCCCACTAACAGAAGCTCAATAAGTCATTTTGGATGTGTGCAAGATGTGGGGTTATAAGCATTTCTTTGTGACTCTATATCATTCTCAAGCTGTAAAAGACATTCCAATGGGAACATCTTGGTTCTTCTTAAGCCACCCAGAGCGAAAGGAGCGCGAGAACAGAGGCTGATGCAATTTAAAATGACGAAGCATGACGTGATTGGCCAAAAAAAAAGCAACCGTTAATCATTTTAAGTTAGATGTAGTCAGACGTATATATACAAATTTTATCTTTTATTTTTTATTTGTTTTAGGGATTTTTCATGTGTTGTTTATATAAAATGTGATGTATTTTTCTTTCAAAAATACAAACGGCCCTCCCCCCAGGAGATAACACATGTACTGTGCAGTAGAGGGTGACACGGGAGTGGATTTTCAAACCTCTCCCGTCCCACTCCCACAAAAAAAAAATCCCATCCCAATCCCACGAAAAAAACTGGGAGAAAATCCCGTCCCGTCCCAATCCCGGAAGAATGACTCCCATTCCCTCCCACTCCTGTATTATGTTTTTTTTTTGGCCGAAATCTGCCAGTTACAGTAAAGAATACAGTACAGATCACAGTATGCCCGTAACTTTTTTTACATTAGTTGAATAAAAATGCAAAACGTAGGTTTTTTTTATTGAGGTTAAAGAGACAGGTCAACTAGAATTAAGTTCAAAATTACAATATATCGTTTATAGTTTATTTATATAAAAGGTATATTTGTGTATAAAGTTGGGTTTCATAGCGTTACGATTCCCGGTCCCGCCCACTCCCGCTGACATTTTTTCCTATCCCGTCCCAATCCCGTGATTATTAGTGATGAAAAAATGCCAGCCTCTACTGTGCAGATCTATGCAGAGGCATTAAAAAACAAATTACACATTATGTGTTAAAAATCTACACAACGTGTCAGAATGCTATCAACACAACCATGCGTGTTGTTTTTTGACACATCCGTTTTTGCAGTGCACTTTGAGTGAACCATAACACCCAGGACATCTACCAAATGGATTAAAGTGCTGATGCTGTAAAGGGGGGGAGACATAAATACAGCTGCAGGACAACTTGTAACTTTGTCATTTCAATGCTGGACTACTGCAATTCCCTACTTGCAGGACTGTCAACCAGGTTGACTAAACCTCTGCAGACAATCCAGAATGTAGTAGCACATCTGGTCTTATCGGTTATGGCCAGAATCAAGTGTAATCTTTAAAGCTAGCTTTTAGGGTTGCCACAGGAACAGCACCTCTAACTGATTTCTTAACGTAATTAACTGACTTCCTTACATAATAAACTTGCCATTGTGTACTATGAATATTTGCCTCTTTGGCAAATTCATTTGTTATTCCTTTGTAAGTGGTGTGGATAAAAGCATCAGCTAAATGTATAAATCTAAATGTAAACTTCCCCAGCACCGTTCAGCACCTCAGTCCAGCATTTACTATGAGTTTACACTCATGATTTTGTCAAAGTACTCACGTACTTTGACTTGAGTATGGAACTGAAGGGTGTTTTTCCAGCGCTGTTCAATATGTAGACCAAAGAAATCCATAGGACGGCACAGCTGAAGACCAAACCAAGAAGAAGCCAACAGTCATCAGTGGATCCTACAAAACAAGAGTGGAGAGCAGTCAGCTTACATCTTCTACAATAACATAAATAAAGGCCAGTTTACACCAAGTATGATAACTCTGAAGTTTTAAAAATGATACAGAGAAACAATATTGTTAGAATCACAATGATTTTTTGAGTGAGATCTTATTCTTTCAAAGCTAGCTTGCTATTGCTAGCCTCTGAAATCACCTAACCTACTTTAAAAAAAAGCTTGAGCATTTAAAACAGCAGACAAAATAACTGTGGTACGCACTTATAATAAACAGAATGTTATTGTCTGTCGGTGTGGACCCTAATATCATTATCATTACATTTATCTTTACAGCTGTCGTCCTCAGTGTGAACGGGCCATAATCCTCACATTTTACATTTTAAATTTTACTTTACTATATAGTGGTTCAACTATAGGGTTTATAGATTTTCTGTAGGCCATCAAAACCTGAAATAAATATTTCTTGTTGCTGTCAATTATGCAATATATTTTAGAGCAGGGGTGTCAAACTCCGGTCCTGGAGGGCCGCAGCCCTGCAGAGTTTAGATGCAACCCTAATTAAACACACCTGATCCAACTAATCAAGTCCTTCAGGCTTAATTGAAAACTGCATAGTATGTGTGTTGGAGCAAGGTTGGAACAAAACTCTGCAGGGCTGCGGCCCTCCAGGAACTGAGTTTGACACCCCTGTTTTAGAGGGTTAAGCCGGGCTCACACTACAGGATTTTTTAAAATCCTAACCGATTATGAAATCTGGTTGCAGTGCACACATAAGAAGAATTGTCACCGTGTGGGTTTGCAGGAAAAGAGGATAGATGACGAGAGGGTCCAATGCGCTAATATTTATTAATCACTCCACAAAAGGCAAAACTGACAGGAACAATAGGAAATCCAGGGAAATCCACACAAACATAATAAAATAGAACGTAAACAGAATGACAATGTAATCGCCGACAAACAGACTAGACACAAAAAGGGAACCAATCAGGGCAAGACACTGAAACAATGATGTAACAAATTGGAAACGGAAATGGAAAGTCCAAATAAGGGCATACATGAGGGAAAACACAGACAAAAACAGCCCAAAGGGTCTGACAAGAATCTTTGCAGATTATCTTCCCTGAAATCTTAAACATGCACACACTACAAGATTTGAAAATTGTGGCACATCACACACTACAAGATATTATTAAGATTATCATGATGGAGGGAGTCCCTCACGTGATCTTATGCAACAGATCGTCATTTCAGCAACTAACCGAAACGAAATATAATCACTTTGCCGTTACATACAAAACTGAACTATTTTAATTGCTAAAACAGCAGTATAAGCTGTTTTGGGAGAAGGGGGAAAAAAGATGGGCTTGGGTCGGACTCGGGCCGCATGGAGCATTGCTCCATGCAGTTGTGGTATGTTTTCAACATATTATACAGACAGTGTTACTACAAAAACATAAGAAGCAGTTTCCTCCATCTCCACTATCCAATGGACCGTACAGCAGCTGTTTTGCGGTCGCACATTGGCTGTTGTGAAAGTACTGACGTAATCATAGCCATGATCATCCCGATTTAAAATCCTGAATATCAAACATGTTTGATATGATCGGGGGCGGCCCCGATTTGTGTGAGAGCAGATCGGGAGGTGTAAGATCTGTGAACGTCTCACATTACCAGATAATCTGTGCCGAACATCGGGACCGATCAAGGTGCTCGACAAGATTTTTGCTCTGATTCTCGGGAGGGGAAAATCGGGGCAAAATCGGGCTAAAAATCCTGTAGTGAGAGTCCAGCTTTAGTTCACCCAAAAATGAAAATTCTGTGATTAATAACTCACCCTCAGGTTAGGGCTGCACAATAAATCTGAATGAAATCGCAATCACGATTAATCAATAGCTGCGATTGTCATGCGTACCTTTCAGTGAAGCATGCAAGTATATACATTCATGGCCAAAAATTTCGGCACCCTTTCACTACTGTCAGAAAATGCAACCCTTCTCTCAGAAAATTGTTGCAGTTGCAAATGTTTTGGTACTCACATTTATTTTATTTATTTATTTTTTGTTTGCATTTGAACAACACAAAAAAGCAGAGAAGAAAAGTCAAATCTGATACAATTCCACACAGAACCCAAAAAAAATGCACTAGACAAAATTATTGGCACCCTTAATATTTGGTAGCACCCCCTTTGGAAAAAATAACTGAAATCAGTCGCTTCCTGTAACTGATTTTCTTACACCTCTCTACTGGAATTTTGGACCACTCTTCTTTTGCAAACTGCTCCAGGTCATTCAGATTTGAAGGATGCCTTCTCCCAGCTGCTGTTTTGAGATCTCTCCACAGATGTTCTATGGGATTCAGATCTGGACTCATTGCTGGTCATTTCAGAACTCTCCAGCGCTTTGTTTGTAACCATTTCTGAGTACTTTTTGAAGTGCGTTTCAGGTCATTGTCCTGCTGGAAGACCCATGACCTCTGGTGGAGATGCAGCTTTCTGACACTGGCCACTACTAATCATCAGATTTCATGATAGCGTTCACACAGTCAAGGCATCCAGTGCCAGAAGCAGCAAAGCAACCCCAAAACATCTGTGAACCTCCACCATGTTTGACTGTAGGGACTGTGTTCTTTTCTTTGAAGGCCTCATTTCTTTTTCTGTAAACAGTGCCATGATGTCCTTTACCAAAAAGCTCTATTTTTGTCTCATCTGTCCACAGTACTTTCTCCCAGAAGGATTGCGGTTTTGTCACATAAGTTTTGGCAAACTCCAGTCTTGCTTTTTCATTGAAATGGTGTCCTCCTGGGTCTCTGTAGCAACCCTTTTCATTCAGATGGCGACGGATAGTGTGAGCTGACACTGTTGTACCCCGTGACTGCAGATCAGCTTGAATTTGTTTGGAAGTTAATTGGGGTTCTTTATCCACCATTTGAACAACCCTACGTTGTAATTTTTCATTAATTTTGCTCTTCCGTCCACGTCCGTTTTGAACAACATGAGGGTGAGTAATTAATGACAGAATTTTCATTTATGGATGAACTAACCCTTTAAAAAAAAGAAGTAGCTGCAAAACAAGACGCAGCTAAAGAAACACGTCCCCTGCAAACACCATACACTCTGCATATAAAAACAACTGAACATAACAATATTAAAATAAATATTAAGTGACTCACCAGTGTTATTCACATAGAGGACACCTGAAGCACTTCCATGCTGGTTTGATGCCGTACACATGTAAACGCCATTAAAATCAGGGGACGACTTTGGGACGAAAAGCTTGTTGCCGTCAGAATGAGGTGTACTTCCATTCACTCTGTTAATAAAGATACATTAGGGAGATCAGTGAATCCTGTGTGTGATATTTACATGAACAAAAGTGTAAAAGTGATAATGTGGAAACATAACATTTAAAAAAAACAAACAAACAAACAAAAAAACAATATAGATGCCTCTCACCTGACATTACCTCTAAACCTACCCCAAAATTGAATTGGTTGATATGGATGATATTTATAGATTTGTTGATCCAGAAACATTTCCTACTTGGTGGAATCAAGTTCACCAGATGCTGATCTATTTTAATCTACTGTACACTGTAAATACTGCTGTAATGACACTATGATGCCAGGTTTGCCATATCAAGCCTGTGTATGATAATGACAGTTAAGAAGTTCAAATAAAAAACATTAAAAAGCAAAATAGGATGCCTTTAACATGCATAAAGACATTTTATTAGGTTCGAAGCAGTTCGAAGAATCAGTCTCTCTAAACCCCTCCTTTCCGTGAGCCCTCACTGCTGTGATTGGTCAGTTGGTGCAGTCCTTTATGATTGGTTTACCGCGTACAGCGCGTGTCGGAAAATGAAACGCCCATTGCCACAACTGAATGACAGCCCTGGGGTCTTGTCTAGATCCTCCCATGATCCTCCCCTTAATAAGATCCTCCCATGTAGTTCTGGGCTGATTCCTCACCCTTCTCATGATCACTGAAACTCCATGAGGTGGAGCCACAGACCGAGGCATTCTGAGAGTTATTTTGTGTTTCTTCCATTTGCGAATAATCGCACCAACTCTTGTCACCTTCTCACCAAGATGCTTGGCGATGGTCTTGTCCCTCACATTCTTGGACAGCTCTTTGGTCTTGGCCATAGTGGAGAGTTTGGAATCTGATTGACTGATTACTTGCTTCTGTGGACAGGTGTCTTTTATACAGGTAGCAAGCTGTGATTAGGAGCACTCCCTTTTAAAAAGTGCACCTAATATCAGCTCGTTACCTGTATAAAAGACACCCCGGGAGCCAGAAATCTTTCTAATTTGATAGGGGGTCATATACTTATTTTACTCATTAAAATGCAAATCCATTTATCAACTTTTTTGAAATGCGTTTTTCTGGATTTTTTTTTTTTTGTTATTCTGTCTCTCACTGTTAAAATAAACCTACCATTAAAATTATAGACTGACCATTTCTTTGTCAGAAGGCAAACCTACAAAATCATTTTTTCCCACTGTATGTCCGATTCTGAATCCAAATGTTCCGAAGTCTTAAGTTCTACAACATTCCCAAATATTACACTTTATATTAGTATTCATCGTCCAAACAAAATAAATTGTAATATGATAAATTAAATATTTATAGTGACAAAGCAGCTGTGCCTGAAAATGAACAAGCAACTCTTTGACATACATTTTTAAATGTGTCTGAAGGTGTAGGAATGAAAGAATTAAAAACTTACTTGATCCAGGTGTAGCTGGTTGGTGGTGGGTTACAGTCCACTGAACAAAGATATTCTTGAGTCTCTGCTGGATCATCAGGCGATATCACCACCAAATCTGGAGGATCTAAGAGTTGAAAGATATAATAATGATAATAGTGACCTAACAGTGACCTACCTGGCAGCCAATTTGGCCCACTGCACTACAATTTTTTTTTTTTTTTTATTGTTAAATATTGTTATTGTTGTTGCCTGCCAAATGTACTAAAGTGATTATTTCTGATGATAAATCAATGACAAAACTCTAATAAATCATGAATCAGTTAGTCTTGACTGGCAACGCGTTTCGCCTCATGCCAAAAGGATGCAAGACTCAAAAAGGTGAAAGTGCACAGGTGGAGCACCTGTAAATAGGCTATTGTAGTTTTGTCTTTGTTTACTTAGTTAGCATTAAACTGCTTGTAAATGTTAGCAGAAGCAGTTAATTACCACTACAAAATGAACAAAAGGACATAATTACTATTGTAAAGAGTGGGAATTTAGCAGACAAATATTCACATTGTTTTAAAACAGGTTTAGAGGGAGCTAAAGCAGAAAACAACACAACCCTTATGAAAATTAACCGTGGTTTTACTAAAAATAAAACCAAAAACACATGGTGCCTATAGTTAAAAACCATGGTAACTATAAATTGACAACGGTTTTGCTACACTCTAGTTTCACCATGGTATTTGTAGTAAAACTATAGTTAAACAAATGGTAATCAGTCGGCCAAAAACATGGTTACTTACCTTTTACCATAGGCCTAATAATACCATGGTTAATTTTCCTTAGAACAGAACATGACCTATGATAATGCAAAAACATGTTCAGTTCCCCCTCAGGAACTCGAGCCGCGTCGAAACGCTTTGGGAACGCCTTCAGCGTGACCGCGCTCTGAATCACGTGTGCAATCAAACCAATGGAAGAACGAAACGTCACAGGCGGGTGACGTCACTGACCAGGAAGCATAAAAGCACGTGCGCCAGAACGAGCGTCAGCTTCTGTCTTTCAGCAGCGCTCTGTGTTTGTGTCTGTGCTGTTCCCTTTTTGGTTGCTAGTTTGCACCACTTTTATTTTGGAACAGATGTCTAAAAAATCACAGAAAACCAAAAACGTTAGCAAGCCAGGTTTTAGAGCGTGTGTTCCTCCCTGCTCTCGTTACATCTCGAGCGGGGATACACACGCTCTATGCGTGGCTTGCTTGGGAGCGGAGCATGTGGCATCGGCCCTCGAGCGGTCCGATTGCCCACATTGCGACGCATTGCCGATGCGTCTGCTCCGCTCCCGGAAGGACCTCTTCTCCGCGGAGGGGTCCTTCATCAGCGTTCCCCGCGGGTCCGGTCCCGCTTCCGCCGAGGCGGAGCGGCGGCTGCACTCGTGGGGTTCGCAACTGGATCTGGTGGAGGGTATGGAGACGGGTGACCCCCCTATCTTCTGCCTCACCCACCAGATCCGCTGCCCGGCCTTCGGGATCGGAAGCCCGCGCTGCGGTTTCTTCCCCCCGCGGGGGTCGGCCTCCACGCTCGCCATATCTTCCTCCGAGGAGGTTGACGTGGTGAGTGTGGATGAGGCTGCAGCACCTCAGTTTCCCCAGTACGAGGAGCTACTGGAGGTGGTGACTCGGGCGGTGGCCAAGCTCAGCATCGATTGGCCCGCCGAGCCATTAGTCGAACCGCAGAAAAGTAAGTTGGACGAGAGATTTCTGCGGTCTCGACCACCTCCAGCACGCCGGAGCCTTCCTTTCTTTCCTGATCTCCACACTGAGGTGTCGAGATCA
>NW_026128329.1:0-10532 GCF_022985175.1 Labeo rohita
TGAGTGTTTTATGTCCTTCCTTTTTTGTTTTATAATCAGTAGATTATGTTTGTTTGTGAAGGGAATGTGCCTCTCGATCTACATATATCTGTCTATGTTCGCACGAATCATTCATGATCCAGCTTCACTTACAGCACAAGTGAGTATAAGCGTTTTTTTTATGAATCTTTGCGATTGCCTTTCCTTATAACGTGGTAGTTAGGAAGTTTAGCGGATAAATGCGGCTAGATGCAGCTAATGTAAACAAGACCGTCTTTTCCACAGAGAGTAGAGAGGGGCGGGGCGAGCAGAGCTCATTAACATTTAAAGGAACAACCCCTTAGAATGGGATGATTTTTGCTGAGCTCATTTTGACAAGGTAAAAAGGGTGTTGTTTTACAAAACCATTAAGAATTTTTAATCAAAGTATATTAGAGACTTTTTATTAAGACCATAAATAATCATATCAACTTGTGGAAAATGGGAATCCGATGACCCATTTAAAATCATAAACAGGATCAGGCAGTAATCACAGTACTCATAAAATAATTTAGTAAAATATATTTATACATTCTTATTGGATTATGAAAATATACCATTTTTCATATACACAAAAATCTGAAATATCCACAAGGCCTTGGTTTTCCATCTTCAGACACTAGTTGGCGCTCCAGCAGGGTCTTTAGTAAAGATGTACTGTCTGTATACCATTAAAATGAGTTAAAATGACTGAAACTGAAATTGAACAAAGATTCTGGCATGTTTATTGGTCAATAAATAAATAAATAAATAAAAACACCTAATAAAACCTGTGTAATTCCCATAATGACAAACTGTGTGTGATATTTGACCTTTTGAACTTTAGTCTAAATCATTCACACAGTGACTTTCAGGATCACAATAAACTGTCAAAAATAATTTCTAAATGTTCAAAATGACACAACTGTTTAAAACAGTAATAAAGCAGAAGTGAGTCATATTGAGTCAGAATTAGTTTGCCTTTTCATTCAACACAGATGTAGATCCTGTACAATGTGTCATTATCTGTGTACTCTGATGTACTGTTAAGTATTTTTTTTTTTAAATGTGACATCAACATGAATTGATTATGTTATATGAAGCAGATCTGAATGCTATTGTTTAGTATTAAAAACAATATTTCCAATGTTCTGGTCAGTTTCTTCTCTTGTTTTCACACTCCATCTCTTTCTCACACACGTTCACATGTATAAAAGTAGAAGTATCAAGATCTTTTTGGCACCTGAGAACTTCAGTTTCTTAAATGACTGTTTTTCTGCATTTGTATCAGCAGAAGCTCATTAAACCACTTTGTGTTTAAAGGTTAAAGTGTCTCTACACTTGCATTTCTTCTCTCTCATCTGCTCTCAATTGATCAATTGCTACTATATTCACACAAAATACATGTTTTGTTGATGTGAATCATTCAGATTGTTTTACTGAACTCATCTCTTGTTGAAAGAGCAAGACTCTTTCATGTGGTGATTCAGTGACTGATGCAGCTGATGTCGGTGGTTTAATTGGTCTGTGGAGTTTGATTATGGTTTGTGGGAAGTGGAAAAACACTGGAACAAATAATGATTTTAACAACTGAACACCATGGAGATACTTGATCAGACCAAACAGCTTTGGATCGTGGGGTTCAAGAGACATGTTTAAAAAAATGTGCTAAAATAGTCATGATGAGTGATAAAGATAAACCCAGAGCAGAGTGAAATATAAACTGAAGAACTGATTAATGTTCACATATTTATTTTTGCTACTGTGTGACTGTGGTCAAACAGTTTTCGTGACTGAGGTCAGTTTTTCTTCTCAGCTTCTCATTTCACACTCATCTTTTTTTTTCACTCTAATGGCCAACATCTTCCTAGAACTACAGTTTGTTTTCAACAGAGACACCCACAGACATGACGAGGTTAATGTTTGTCACCTTTTAAAATATGTTTTCAAGGTTTGAATGTGTATTCACTAAAGGTTTCATCACTCGTGAATTCTTTTCATGTAGTGGTTGTATTTAAGTCATTATGGTTTATGTATGTACAGGTGCTGGTCATATAATTAGAATATCTTCAAAAAGTTGATTTATTTCACTAATTCCATTCAAGAAGTGAAACTTGTATAATGTACACATTCAGTCCACACAGACTGATATATTTTAAGTGTTTATTTCTTTTAATTTTGATGATTATAACTGACAATTAATGAAAACCCCAAATTCAGTATCTCAGAAAATTAGAGTATTACTTAAGACCAATACAAAGAAAGGATTTTTAGAAATCTTGGCCAACTGAAAAGTATGAACATGAAAAGTATGAGCATGTGCAGCACTCAATACTTATAGCCTGAATAGCCTGAATTACTGCAGCAATGCGGCGTGGCATGGAGTCGATCAGTCTGTGGCACTGCTCAGGTGTTATGAGAGCCCAGGTTGCTCTGATAGTGGCCTTCAGCTCTTCTGCATTGTTGGGTCTGGCATATCATATCTTCCACTTCACAACACCCCATAGATTTTCTATGGGGTTAAGGTCAGGCGAGTTTGCTGGCCAATTAAGGACAGGGATACCATGGTCCTTAAACCAGGTACTGGTAGCTTTGGCACTGTGTGCAGGTGTCAAGTCCGGTTGGAAAATGAAATCTGCATCTCCAAAAAGTTGGTCAGCAGCAGGAAGCATGAAGTGCTCTAAAACATCCTGGTATACAGCTGCGTTGACCTTGGACCTCAGAAAACACAGTGGACCAACACCAGCAGATGACATGGCACCCCAAACCATCACTGACTGTGGAAACTTTACACTGGACCTCAAGCACCGTGGATTCTGTGCCTCTCCTCTCTTCCTCCAGACTCTGGGACCCTGATTTCCAAAGGAAATGCAAAATTTACTTTCATCAGAGAACATAACTTTGGACCACTCAGCAGCAGTCCAGTCCTTTTTGTCTTTAGCCCAGGCGAGACGCTTCTGACGCTGTCTGTTGTTCAAGAGTTGCTTGACACAAGGAATGCGACAGCTGAAACCCATGTCTTGCATACGTCTGTGCGTAGTGGTTCTTGAAGCACTGACTCCAGCTGCAGTCCACTCTTTGTGAATCTCCCCCACATTTTTGAATGAGTTTTGTTTCACAATTCTCTCCAGGGTGCGGTTATCCCTATTGCTTGTACACTTTTTTCTACCACATCTTTTCCTTCCCTTCGCCTCTCTATTAATGTGCTTGGACACAGAGCTCTGTGAACAGTCAGCCTCTTTTGCAATGACCTTTTGTGTCTTGCCCTCCTTGTGCGAGGTGTCAATGGTCGTCTTTTGGACAACTGTCAAATCAGCAGTCTTCCCCATGATTGTGTAGCCTACAGAACTAGACTGAGAGACATTTAAAGGCCTTTGCAGGTGTTTTGAGTTAATTATCTGATTAGAGTGTGGCACCAGGTGTCTTCAATACTGAACCTTTTCACAATATTCTGATTTTCTGAGATACTGAATTTGGGGTTTTCATTAGTTGTCAGTTATAATCATCAAAATTAAAAGAAATAAACACTTGAAATATATCAGTCTGTGTGGAATGAATGTATACATTATACAAGTTTCACTTCTTGAATGGAATTAGTGAAATAAATCAACTTTTTGAAGATATTCTAATTATATGACCAGCACCTGTATGTATTTATTTTGCAATAAAAAGCATAGTCTGTTGTATTGTCTTGTTAAAAGTTTGTGCTAAATGAACAATTGTAAGTATAACAGAATGTCGGCAATACTGTATTTTGGGATGCAGCATATTTGATCAATCATGAGGTGAATGCAAGACCATGCAAGAAATATTCAATATTCAGTGGGTTGGTGTTTGCAAACCTAATGTTCTTTTGTATCAGGTCACAATAATGAGGCTGAAGAATAAATATCTTGCTTCTGTATTTGCACAAAATGCATGTTTTGTTCATGTAAAGCATTCAGATTCAGATCTCTTACTGAAAATTGTTTCATGTGTTGATTCAGTGACTGATGTGGCTGGTGTCTGTGATTTAGTTGCTCTGTGAAGTTTCATTGTGGTTTGTGGAGAGTGGAAAACTAATGGACCAAAGCCAATCTAAACCAAACAACAGTTTTACAAACTGCAGGACAATGGACATGCTTGATCAGGCCAAACATCTGTGCATCATGGGGTTAAACTGATATGAATGTGAAAACGTGTTAAAATAGTTGTAATGAGAGATAAAGATCAAACTACAGCAGAGTGGAATATAAACTGAAGAACTCACTCATGTTCACACATTTATTTTTGCAACCAAGCAAATGTGGTAAGTTGTTTTTTTTTTTTCTTAGCTTCTCTCTTTCTTTTTTTTTGTGCACTTTTTGCACTCCAGTGGTCAACATCTTCTTAGAACTGATTAACAGTGTCTTTTCAGCAGAAACACCCGCAGACATGATGAGGACAATGTTTGTCATCTTAAAATATATATATATATATATATATATTTATAAAAGTCTCTAGCATTTATTTTCTAGATAAAAGTGTCTACTTATTCTGTGACTTGTTTTGTTGAACATTAATCTTAATATACGGGGAGTTTTGTACAGTACTTTGTGGGCAACCAACTGTTGGGTCTTGCTTTTACATAGAAGTTGCAAGTTAATACAATAAATAAAACTCTAAGTAACTAAAAGTAAAAAAAACGAATACTAAATGAATACGTGTCACTAAATGCAGAATCGAGGATGAATATGAAGTGATTTTGTTTTATATCATACTAAAGCAGTGGATGTTATTGTCAGTGACACATCCTGTATAGATTTACTATTCTCAATGGTTATATTAGTCTTTTTGGGTGTCATGTGAAAGCTATAAAGATACTATAATCTGAAACCATTTTGTATACATGAGACTAATAGTTTTGAACAGATTTTATATAAGGTTTCAGTATTTATGAAGCAAGAGATGAATGATGTTACAAATGCATATGCTGTAATGTTTGCTACTCTTATTTCAGAGGTCAAGAAAGAGGCCTGAAGAATATTTTTAAAGATTATATAAAAGCATGTTTACTTAACATTGTACAGAAATAGGTTAATAAGAAATACAGTACTAAAGTAGTTAATATGAAATGCAGATGCATTTCAGCTTTTTAAGAACTTTTACATAAAATATAATACGTGATAAATAATAATATTAACATGTTCATCCACTAGGGGCGCTGCAGCAGATTCATCTATATCAGCAGAGTCACAACATATTGAAAACATATCAAAATAACAAAAAACATAAATAAGACAAAAACACTGCTCAAAAGCCATGAATTAAAATCCATCAGTATCCCATTGTTAACCGGGCTATTGTTATAATGTTTCACAGGGGTAGATCATCATTAATTAAGGGGTTTCTTGAGCAGGTAAATTTATTTCTTTTTTGTATATGCAGAAATATAGGCCTGACTATCAGGAGGACTGGGACTTTCCCGGTGAGCCATTAAAATCGTTTTAATGTCTGGTCAGCTATATTCAGCTATCCTTGTAGGGACTCTCCCATAGCATAATTATTTTTATACAGTACAAACCATATTTTTTATCACCCTACATAACCCTACACCTAAACCTATCCATCACATTCTGGATTTTTAATTTCTCAAAAACAAACAAAAAATCATTCTTTATGACTGATAAGCTTTTGTGCCCATGGAGACCTCAATGTAGGTGGGGACTTGACCCCATGACTGTGTGTGTGTGTATTCAGGTTTAAGTCCCCACCAGGATATATAAACCAAACGCACACGTCACATATCCATGTTGTGACAGCAATAAATGTTTGCTGCTGCTGATACACAGGGCAATGTTTAGAGCAATGTAGATGGGCAATGTTGCTGTCAGTGGTGAGACACAGGGCCCACGACCAATCTAAAGTATCCAGATAGAAATTTGTTGCCCATTCTTGATGGGAAAGTGCCCAAGCAACATTGTTTGGCAACAATGGCAAAAATTTCCCATCAGACTAAGTGTTTAGAATCTTCTGTAATGTGTTTACTGAAATCCTGGCCTAATCCTCACTTAAAAAGGCTTCCAGATCACAGATAATCTTTGGTTTTTTTTGCTTATAAGTTCTGCCTTTTTTGCACCAGACATACTGCTGTTTTTTTTTTCTCTCTCTCTCCTTTCAAAGTTACCTCAACACATTTAAACTTATGAATAAGGCTGCCTGCTCTGTCTCTAGGAACATTTAGTGTCATGTTGTAAAGTCACAGCACCAAATGTCCAGAATCTAAAACCCAATTTGGTCCGGTGCGCATCCAAATAAACATGGAGCAAGCAAACAATTAAGATCCGCACATGGTTGTATACCAGGCTTATACCTCTTCAAAAAAAAAAAAAAAAAAATTATTAAATGCTGTATCAGAGGTCATAAAAATATGTGCAAAAAGTGCAATAAATGTGCAAATGTGCAAAACGTTTTTGAGACAAAGCTCTTCCTCAGTGCCACATGGATTGGCGGGTCATGTTGTAGCCATGGACTTTCTAATGTAATAAACCAAGTTCTTCTCAATAACTTTTGTGACTGCTATTTCACTTGGTCATTGCTACTCAGCTTGAGCACATGGGCTACATTCATGTATGTTTAACAGCTCAAACTAATTAAGTTTTCTTGTAGAATTTTCCAAATGCCTAATTGTGTTCTAACACAATTTTGTACCCTACAATACAGATAAGTACAAACTGCATTGTTGAATAGAAACTTAATAATTATGAGATACTATTATTATTAAAAAAAAAAAACAAACAAACAAACAAAACACATTTATAACATTTAGCCTACATTTGTAAATTATTACAGTCCCTGAAGAATAATCATTTCAATTCTAATTGCGTCTGTCTTTTGACATTAATCTGAGAAAAATGAATAGAAAATGAAAAAAGTGTAATAAATAGTGAGAAAAATGGCAGATTATAGATTGTAGAATGACAGATTAGTGATGATAATCAGCATTCTATAACACTGGTTCTTTAATAGTTCAATTCAGTTTTACATTTCGATGAACAGAAAAATTCTTGACCAGGGGCGCATCAGGTAAACTCAGGCAAAATATGGGTGCTCCCGGGAGGGAACAAAATATCAAAATTGAAAAGTGGGTCATGTTGCAAAATACAAAAATCCACATCCAGGCACTCACATAAGCAAAGTAAAAAGCTTTTATTCTAAGACAGGGATACATATTGAATATGCTTTTCAATTTTGATATTTTTTCAATATGTAGCCCTGTCTTAGAATAAAGGCTTTTTACTTTGTTTACTATTTGAGGGCCTGGATTTGGATTTTTGTATTTTGTGACAGAATCCACTTTCCAATACAGTGAATTACAGTTGTTTCACATTCTGAAATTAAATTTATTTTTCAATATTTTGCAGCTCGTCTGCCTGTTCCTGTCATTACCAGAGACTGTTCTGTTCTGAGTCTGTACCAGAATTGTTCATTGTTGTGTTCAGTGGTGAATGTGAGTGATGTGAGTCTCTCCTGGTACAAAGGAAACAGTTTATTGTCCAGCATCAGTGTGTCTGATGTCAGCATCAGTCTCTCTCTACCTCTGGAGGTGGAATATCAGGATTAAAACACCTACATCTGTGTGATCAACAATCCCATCGGCAACCAGACCAAACATCTGGACATCAGTGAACTCTGTCACACATGTCCAGGTATGACAGCAGCACTATATATATTTTTAAAAGTAGCCGAAGCAAAATGTTTTGTTTTATGCTATCGTTTCTTCCCTCAGAAGACTGTATCTGCTGTTCTTGTTTTACTGAAGCTTTGATCCGATTGGCTCTTTCTGCTTTGGTGGGTGTTGCTACTGTTGCTGTGCTGGTTTATGACATCAGATCCAGAAGTCTTCAACAAAAAAGAGAAAACATCAGCATCACTGATTAATAAACTTAAACTTAAATAACTGCAGATGTAATATTACTAATGTAATATCCTTCAAATAAATAGGATACATGAATATATATAATTGATTAATAATTTATTATATCAAATCTAAATGCTCTTTTAAAATTAATACAGTATACTTTTTAGTTTTCAATTTTCTTTTACTTCTGTTGTGCATGTATATCAGTTTTTACAATAAAAATATTTCTGCTTTACAAAGAATACCTTATAAACCCACTGTGATTATTCCATTTGAATATATTTTAAAATGTAATTTATTCATGTGATCAAACAAAATTTTTAGCATCATTACTTTTCAGTTTTCAGTGACACATGATCCTTCCTTATTATTATTATTATTATCAATATTTATTTTTTTTTTCTTTGAGTAAAAAGATCCAAAGGCATTTGGATTTTCAGCATTTATCTGAAAAAAAAAAAAAAAAAAAAAAAAAAAAAAACTTGAGTCAGTATAATATTTTTGTTGCTGTTTTTTTTTTTTTTTTTTTGGAAATGCATACTTTAAATCAGCAAGGATGCTTTAAACTGATCAAAAGTGATGATAAAGACATTTATCATTTATTTTTTGAGCAGCAGATTATATATATATATATATATATATATAAACACACACTACCGTTCAAAAGTTTGGGTTCTGTACATTTTTATTCTTTTGTTTCTTTTTTTTTTTTTTAAAGAAATACTTTTATTCACCAAGGATGTATTAAGTTAATAATTAAAAGTTTATTAAAAGTTAATAATAAATAATTTACATATAAAATATGAAAAATATATTTTCAAAAAATATATTTTATAAAATATTTATATTTTGAATAAACACTGTACTTTTTAAACTTGTTATTCATGAAAGAATCCTGAAAAAAAAAATCACAGGTTCCAAAAAATATTTGGCAGCACAACTGTTGATATTATCCAACATTGATCATTCTAATAATAAATCCACATATTAGAATGATTTCTGAAGGATCATGTGACACTTAAGACTGGAGTAACAGCTGATAAAAATTCAGCTTTTCATCACAGGAATAAATTCTATTTTAAAGTATGTTAGAATAAAAAAACATTATTTTATATTGTAAAAACATTTTGCAATATTACTGTTTATATATATATATATATATATATATATATATAAATGCAGCCTTGATGAGCATAAGAGACTACTTTAAAGACTATTACAAGTCTTACTGACCCCAAACTTTTGAACGGAAGTGTATATGTATACAAAAAACACACAAAGGAACCTTACGGCTCCAGACGTAACAATATATATATATATATATTGTTACGTCTGGAGCCGTAAGGTTCATTTGTGTGTTATGATTTGTTTGGGGTTTTCTCTCTCTCTCTCTCTCTCTCTCTCTCTCTCTCTCTCTCTCTCTCTCTCTCTTCTCTCTCTCCCTGCAGAACCAGTGTCTCCACCTGTGCTTAATTAAAGCTCTGCAGTGATTGGATGGTGGGAGAGGAGAGAGTATTTAAACTACAGCTTCCTTCAGACCAGTAGTTGGCTGGAAGTGTGTGGTGGCTGAGGTCCTGTCCTCTCTTGACAAATTTGTGAAACCTTGGCTTGGTGTTTTGGTGTATCTTTCTCTCAACTGTGTTGAGATTGTTGAAGTACTGCCTCTGCTTATTGTCTCTCTGATTACATCTATGATTGAGACTTTTGCCTAAAGAGAAGCGGCTTTATTGTAAATATTTTAATTTAGTTCATGTTTGGGTTAGTAGGAAGGTGGGTGCCATTTTGTTTTCTAGCCCATATTTTCTCCTGTTTTTGGTTAGTTAGGGGGTTAGTTTAATCAGATGTATTTTGTTTTGTTTTCTTTTTTTTTTTTGAAGCTTAGGTAGTTGTTTTATAAAACAGGTAGTTTTGTTATGTTTGTTATTTTGGCCTTGCCCCCTTCTGAAGTCAACGCCCTTTTGTTTTGTCTTTGTTTTTTGTAAGCTGTAGTTGTTCGGGTTCTTATTGTAGCTTTATTAAATTTTTTTATTGTAGCTTTACTAAAATTTCCCTAAAAACACTACAAATCTTACTGTTCAAAAAACTTGACCTCAACTTGACTTTATGACCTCACATTTGGGTTAGAATGCCAATCATTATAGATCCTTCATAGGATAATTTATCTAGACATCTAATGATTCTATTTACTCTTCAATATTATTGTACTCGTTCATTTGGTGCTCATGTTGCTCAAAGATATATCGCTTCAGCCATTAGCGTACCTTACGGTCACATTCTCATCAGTCATGGATATTAGGCAGAGGTAATTGACTAATACTTGAGATGGCCGCCCCTATATGCTTGCTCATTCTAAAAGTACAAGATGGCTGCCATCCCACAGTCTACTCACAAGATGGCTGCTGCTCCAGGGCCTGCTCTCGTCACGTCTGCCAAGCCACGGTGAACGTGATTTCGCCAAGTACACCATGTTCCTGGATTAACATCCTTGTTGTTCCTGGAACAACATTTTAATCAGCCAATCAGAATTGAGGGATAATTTTTCAGGAAATATCAGTTTTACACTTAAGATAAGAGTTTGATGCTTCTACACCTTTCTTAATTAGCTATCATTTCCTTCTGATTTTAGGAATAAATTGTGGTTATGGTTAGGTTTAGG